>NC_079427.1:29928101-30095601 GCF_026213295.1 Gadus chalcogrammus | reverse complement strand
TGGAGGGGTACTCTCGCCCACTGGTGACAGTGCAGACTGGACGGTGGCTACGAAGGCTGACTGTCGCTCCCAGCGTGAATCCATCTCTGCCCGCCGTCAGCCCCTGAGGAATGCCATGAGAAGGCGACCGGGAAGCCTCCCTGCTGGACAACCAAAACCTCCCATCCTGGCTCCACATCTCCAGTGGAGCCGTCTGCAGCTGCCCCTGTAGCCGCACACCGGCCAACCATCCCATGTGGCTTGGGGCTGGCGGGGAGGAAGGGTGTAGTGCAACAGCAACACAGAGGCCCTCGGCCTGCATCACCTAAGCTGACCCCGTCGACAATCATCCTGGGTGACTCGATTATCAGAAACGTCTCAATCTTCAATGCCCGCACTATGGTTTTTCCTGGTGCCACTGTGGTAGACATCACTGACAAAATCCAGGAAGTTGCGATGTCCTTCCCATCGGCTGACTCTCTCTTATTGTACGTCGGGACAAATGACGTTGGCAAACTGCCGTTTGCCAACGTTAAAGAGCGACTTTATCCGACTGTTCAGTGTATTAAAACACCTTCACTACAAGGTCAGTATCTCCGGCCCACCCCCATGGCTGGTCGTGGCAGTGACCGCTTTTCCAGATTGTTGGTATTTAACACCTGGCTCTAGTCTGCATGCCGCGCACATAACGTACGTTTTATTGACAATTTTATCCTTTTCTGGCAGCGCGGCGAACTTTTTGCGATGGATGGATTTCATTTAAACTTTGCTGGAGCTCGAGCACTTTCCATAAACCTCTCATATTATATCCGCCATTACCTTAGCTCCATTACCATACCCCAGCAGACTCAAACTGAATTGGCTACATGTGCGTCACAACTTTGATGTTCCCCTGATCCCAGTCCATGTTATAATGGTCACACTTTCATACTGCCAGTGGGGCTAGGATCGCCTTCTGTTAATAAACCTCGTAATCGCATTCCTCCTAATTTCATTACAATATATCCCCAGCCAACTCCCACTACTGTATATATTTCCCAGCCTATGAATTATGAGGGCCCGCCCACCCAGTTTACGCCACCTAGCGCTAGAGCCCCCAGCTGTCCAATCCCGATACTAATAAGTGATAGGAAATATCGATTACATCCAGCCTATGGGGTAAACCTTCAGCGAGTAGCTAAGCAAACTCGGAATGTTCAAAAAACTCACACCACTATAGTGAAATTTGCCCTATTGAATGTCAGATCTCTCTTAAAAAAATCTTTTTTAATCGACAATCTTATTTGCTCTAATAACCTTGATATCTTGCTCCTAACTGAGACTTGGCTAGACCTGGCTAACAAATGTGTCGACCCTTATTGAATCAGCACCCCCGAATTACAATTTTATGAGTGCAATCCGTGAAAACAAAAAAGGAGGTGGAATAGCCAGAATTTTTAATGCATCTTTTCAATGCAGACAGTCATCATTCGGTGACATTGATTATTTTGAATACCTGAGCAAAATTATTAAGGCTTCCCCTCAGATTCTATTAGTGATCATTTACAGGCCACCAAAGCACTCTCCTAAAGTTTTTCTTTGAGAACTAAGTGAACTACTGTCTGGCATTTGTTTAGAGTATGACTGTGTCATAATATCTGGGGATTTCAATCTGCATGTTGACAATCCGGAAAACAGCTATGCCAGTGAACTGCTCTCATTACTTGACACATTACACCTAACACAACATTTAGAGGGGCCAACACACTCCCTTGGTCATACACTTGAACTGGTCATCACAAAAGTTGTTGATATTTCGTTAACTGTTAGGGACTTAGCATTGTCTGATCATTCCTGTATTTTCTTTGATGTATCCATGTCCCCACAAAAGTCCAACAGCTCTGTGATGATAGGGAGGAGAATGATTAATGATCACACTAATGTTCTCTTTGAACAAGCGTTTGTCTCACAGCTTTCGAGTCCTACATCAAACTCAGTAGATGACTTGATGGATAATTTTAATTCACGAATGTTAGAGATTATGGATGATATAGCCCCACTAAAACTTAAGAGAAAACAGAAAGCCCCATGGAAACAAAACCCAACAGTTAAGCTTTAAAAGAGAGTGTAGGAAGGCTGAAAGACAGTGGCGCAAAACCAAGCTCCCAGTACACTACATAATATATAAGGAGATGCTTCGAAATTTTAATACTGAGACATATACAGCAAGGAAGTTATTCTTCTCAAACGTTATAAACAGGAACTTGAACAATGCTCAAGTCCTGTTCTCGGTAATTGAAAAACTGACCAATCCCCCCCCTCAACTAGGACCAGAACTCATCTCCACCACCAGGTGCAATGAGCTTGCTTCTTTTTTCACAATAAAGTTTATCAGATCAGACTGAACATACTCTCTCAAACTCATATCACTGAGCAACCAGAAATAATAACCATAAAGACTGGAACAGTAAACCTGATGTCCAATTTCAGCATGATTGACTCTGAAACTCTTTGAAAACGGTACAAAGCCTCAGCTCCTCCAGGTGCACACTAGATACTCTGCCCACCATCTTTTTTAAATCTGTCCTTCCCCTACTAACGCCAGATCTGCTTAAAACCATAAATTCATCTTTTGAGACAGGCATTTTTCCCAAATCCCTAAAGACTGCTATTTTAAAACCACTACTTAAAAAGAACAACCTAGATAAATCCATATTAAGCAATTAGAGGCCCATATCCAACCTACCGTTCATTGGCAAAATTATTGAAAAAATTGTTTTTAATCAACTAACCTCTTTTCTAACGCTCAACAACTGCCTTGACAACTTTCAATCAGGTTTTCGGGCCAATCACATTACCGAAACAGCTCTGGCCAAAGTCACAAGTGACATTCGGCTAAATACAGATTCAGGCAAGTCATCAATTCTAGTACTACTGGACCTCAGTGCAGCCTTTGACACTGTGGACTACACTATATTGCTTCAGCGACTTGAGCACTGGGTTGGCTTCACTAGTGTTGTAATCAGGTGGCTAAAATACTACCTATTCGACAGGAGCTTCTCTGTTACAGTTGGAAACTGTTCCTCAGCGTCTACATCTTTGATCTGTGGAGTTCCCCAGGGCTCAATCTTGGGTCCACTATTATTTAACCTTTACATGCTGCCTCTTGGTCAACTTATAAAGAAGAACTCAATCGCCTACCACAGTTATGCTGATGACACTCAAATCTATCTAGCGCTAATGCCCAATGACTATACCTCCGTTGAAAGTCTCTGTCATTGTATTTATGAAATAGAGAAATGGATGTCACCGAACTTTTTACAGCTCAACAAAAACAAAACTGAGGTGGTAGTTTTTGGAGGAGGAGAGGCAGGAGGAAGGAGGAAAGGCAAAAGATCTCTGCCTTACTTGAAAGGAAAGGCCTAATAGCAAAATATGTGGTAAAAAACCTAGGTGTCCTTATAGATAACAACTTAAATTTTAACAGTCACATTAAGTCAGTCACAAAATCAGCATACTTCCATCTTAAAAATATCAACAAACTTAGAGGATATATGTCAAAGGAGTATCTGGAAAAAATCATACATGCATTCATCACTAGTAGGATTGATTATTGTAATGTACTTTTCACAGGACTTCCCAAAAATTGTATAGAACCACTTCAAATTATACAGAATAGTGCAGCCAGGGTGCTCACTAAAACAAAAAGGAGAGATCACATCACCCCAATCTTAAAGACCCTGCACTGGCTCCCAATTAGTTACAGAATTGATTTTAAAGCACTTCAGCTTGTTTTGAAGTCTTTGAAGGGGGTTGGGCCAAGCTAGTTACATTACATGTTTAAGCAATATTCCCAAATAAGGTCCCTTAGATGACAACATAAAAAATTACTACTGAAAACGACCGTCAGAACAAAGCAGGGTGAAGCAGCTTTTAGCCACTATGGTGTCCATCTCTGGAACCAGCTTCCAGAGACCATCAAAATCTCCCCCACTGTCACCATTTTTAAAAACAGGAGTTAAGACCAAACTCTTTTTAGATGCTTTCAGCAGTTAATGCACATTGTTTTTATCTATCTTTTCTATTTTCTCTTTTACTTTTAAATTCACTCTTTGCTGTTGGTATTCCATGTACATTTTACATTTTACTTTTGCTAAAATTGTGTATGGTTCCAAATTTGTATCTTTATTTTCTTTATTCATTTTCTTTTTCATTTTGCTTTTGTGTGAAGCACATTGAATTGCCACCTGTATGAAATGTGCTACACAAATAAATATGCCTTGCCTTGCCTTGCCTGTAGAGGCGCTGGTTCTCCGCGAAAAAAAGACAAGGCGGAGCACGCGCACCAAGCCTGTGCGCTGTATACAAACATACAGTCGAGGAGAAAGCAGTTGTTAAATCTTTCAGATTGAGCAGAAAATGCTTTTAATGTATAGTTAGCAATGAAATTTACCAAGGGGCTGTATTTAAAGCTACACAAATAATACAAATCAAATCCAAAAAATTATAATAAGACAGAATTCCAACGTTGCCAAGTTGGTGGGGGGGGGGCGATGACATCATCGTTTGCGTATCAGGCGTCCACACAAATCCTAAAACGAAAACGCATAGGGCCGTATTTATCTTATCCACCCTGGGACCTGGTTTCAAAAAAGTGCAGAACCTTTTAAGGACAGGAGGTTTGGGATAGGAGTGATTCACACATCCGAATATGGGCTAAACAAGTCCTGTTTATTATTTCTACTTCAATATTTGCTTTGTAAAGCACCTTCACATACACACAGTGAGACACACAGTTACACACACACACACACACACAAAGAGGAATCCACACACACACACACACACACAGAGAGACACACACACACAACAACAACACACAGAGACACACACACACACAAAAACACACAGACAGACACAGACACACACCAAATACATAAAAAGGGACAAAAGGCAGAGGGTCCCCTAATGTTTCATCTATACCTCGCCCTACTCGTCATTATCTGCCCACCCTTTATCTCAATATACCCCCCCCCCCCCCCCCCCCCCCCCACCAGCCCACATCTGTCCTATTCAGAGAGGTAATTACAGCCATTCAGTCACGAGGACTAAGTCACTCAAAGTCCCTGCCATTTCGCTCTCCCCTCCCCCTGGGTGACTCCCATCACGCTTTTCTCTTTATTTATTTATTTTTATATTATTTTTCTCATTGTGTGAACAAGCTCTTCGTCTCCGGGGACGAGAAACGGCCTAGCAGTCCAACAGCCAGGTCTGGTTGGACGGCGTGGCTGCCGTCACAGGATTGATGTGGGCACGGTGTGCGTGTGTGTGTGGGGGGGGAGTGGACATGCACTCGCAGTAGTAATTAGCACACTATATGTTGCGAGTAAAGTACTTACTTAGTGAAGCCAGGCAGAAGGAACAGACAGGTAATGGAGTGTTACCTAAGTGCAATCACACCCACCGCGCTCAATTAATGCCCTGCACAAACGACACACGCAACACACACACATCTAGACGCACACACATGCGGTGAAGCGGAGGTGTTTACAAAACAGGAAGGCACACGCAGGCTGCAGTGGAATCTGTTTGACACAGTTTAGGATGGGTGACTTGAGTGATCAATCATATAGTTGGTGTGAAAAGTTGTTTCATGAAGGGCTAGTCATCAGTCAGTGGTACGTTAAACCAATCAAAAGGTGGACAGACGCACCTTGATGTGGAGCATCAGACCGATATGAACAAACAATTGGTTTCATTTTCCTTTCCAACTTTTTGAAGCAACTCCTTCATGTAACTGCACCCAGCAATTCAATGTTTTACTACTACTACTACTTATACTGCTCTGAATAAAGACTCTGGGTTAAGGCTCTGAGTATGGCTCTGTTAAAGGCTCTAGGTAAAGGCTCTGGGTAAAGGTTTTGAGTAAAGGGTAAAGGCTTTGAGTAAAGGCTCTGGGTAAAGGCTCTGAGTAAAGGGTAAAGGCTCTCTGTAAAAGCTCTGGGTAAAGATTCTGAGTAAAGGTTAAAGGCTCTGTGTAAAAGCTATAGGTATCGGCTCTGAGTAAAGGGTAAAGGCTCTGAGTAAACGGTAAATGCTCTGAGTAAAGGGTAAAGGCTCTGGGTAAAAGCTCTGGGTAAAGGCTCTGAGTAAAGGGTAAAGGCTCTGAGTAAAAGCTCTGGGTATGGCTCTGGTAAAGGCTCTGAGTAAAGGCTCTGGGTATGGCTCTGGTGAAGGCTCTGAGTAAAGGCTCTGTGTAAAGGCTCTGAGTAAAGGGTAAAGGCTCTGGGTAAAGTCTCTGGGTAAAAGCTCTGGGTAAATACATCTTCTACCCTGGCTTTTCTACGGAATACCTTGTAAGTTCGAGCCGTTTTCTTGCATTATAGTAGACTTTCAAAAGTGGTTGCTGGGATTTTGTTTTCCTTCACAAAATGTAATTATTTCCTGGAATCAGACTTGATCAACTCCTTGAAAGGGTTCTATCATGTAAAACGGAGAGCCCAGCAAAACACTCACCTCTATACCAATGTAGATGGAGAGAATTAGTGAAACAGACAGAGAAGGAGCGCAAGAGCTATAAAGAAGGAGAGAGGGGGATGAAGAGAAAACAAGGGACAGAAAGCGGAGGATTAGGAGAGAAATAGGGATAAGCATTGTGGGGACAAAAATAGAGAAAGATGAATGAAGACAGAGGAAGAGGGACAGAGATAGCAACAGAGACAGAGTGGGAGCAAGAGGGATAAAGACATCGAAAGAGGGAGGAGATAAAACAAACAGATAATCAGAGGGGGAATAAAAAAATTAAAAGGGAAAGGTAAAAGGATAAAAAACAATGAGAGGCCGTGGGGATAGAAAGGCAGGTAGGAGACACATTGAAACCAGAAATGACATCTTAATTGAGTTTCCCTGAGCATCTATACCCAGAACCAAACCTGGTCTCACAGGAATCTGTGAAATGACCACGGACGCTTAACTCAAAATCCAAGGAATCCTCACCTTAACACGCCAATTTCCATTATATGGCCTCTCCTGGAACCGTCACCTTATCGTGGTGGAGAGGTTTGCGTGTCCCTGTGAACCTGAGGGCTGTGTTGTCTGGAGCCTTGTGCTCCTGGTAGTGTCTCATGGCAGAGTGGTCTCAGGTGAGGGGCCAGACTAAGAATGGTTCAAAAACTCCAATGAACATTGAAAGAAGAGGAGATGTGACCCGGCCCGGAGGAAGCCCGGTGCCCCCGTCTGGAGCCAGGCAGACGGAGGGCTCGATGGCGAGCGCCTGGTGGCCGGGTTTGCCACTGAGCCCGGTCGGGCACAGCCCGAACATACTACGTGGAACCCCCCTCTCTTCATCCCATGGGCCACCTGTGGGAAGACCCGTTGGGGTCGGGTGCGCAGCCACATGGGTGGCAGCGAAGATCAGGGGTCTCGACGGACCACACCCGGGCGGCAGAAGCTGGCTGTGGGGACGTGGAACGTCACCTCGCTGTGGGGAAAGGAACCGGAGCTTGTGAGGGAGGTGGAGCACTATCAGATAGATCTGGTGGGGCTTACCCCCAAGCGCAGTTTCAGCTCTGGTACCGTACTCCTGGATACCGTACTATAGACAGATATTCCAAGGTATCCTTAAAAGGCAGCTTGGATGTTTTTATTTTCTGCAGTTTAGACTTCTTCTATAATCTATTTTTGAAAGCAAAACACCAAGCTCATTGATTTAACGAGGCAGGTTTATTTGAAACAATATATTCAATAAATATTTGTGAGAGGTCATTCCTTCTCCTGAGTTTGCTTCCTATTTATGTCTAGTGTACACCCCTACTGTCCACAAGCACACCCCCCCCCCCCCCCACATATGGATACAGAGAATTGTTGCCACTTCCCTTAAGGAAGTCATGCAATAGGTGACTTAGGCGAGGACATTAACAAGTAAGCTATAGACCTGGGATCTCTTTAGAGGGTCTCAAAGAACACACACAATTATCAACTGGGGGCCTTTAGCCCTACAGGAAAGGCTCACTGGCATTGGCAACAAGCCATTGCTAGAAATTAATCTAAATTAGTTGACAAGAGATAGAATCTTGTCCATTAGACCTTCAACCAGGGTGTATCTTGGGATTACTCTGTGAATATTGTTGGTCTCTGGAAAAAAGCCAGCCCTAACCCTAACCCCAAACCTCAGACCCCCCCCCCCCCCCTTTGCCCTCGGAGACAGAGAGGGCCAAGTTTCGGTGTGGGGTTCCCAGTTGCGCCCTAGAATAAGGTAGTCAAGTTTCAGGGCGATAGGACCTTCCCATCTCAAAAACTGTCTTTCAAACACATTCTGATCCACTAGGTCTTGCAGGCAACATTTCTGAGAGGCTTTGTCCAAAAAACAGTCCATTTTGGAAAACTTTTTTTCTCTAAGGGCTAGAAATCCAGATCTTGGATATGTCGTTCTCGGGACCCCAGGAAATGTGCGTATACATTTTGGCAACTCTAACTCTAGCGGGAAAATGGGTGTGACCTCAAACAGTAAGGTAAATGTGCAGAAAACAGGTACGCTTCTGGTGCCCATTTTTGGTGGGATGGAGGTGTAAATGTGTGCCTTATGGTGTATACAGCTGGCCTTTGGACAAGATTTTGAATTTTGGGATCAAAAGGTCAAAAGGAGCCGGCACCACGCTCCTTATGAGATAACAAAATGTTAATGGGAATGTCTCTCATAACTTTTTGTCATTATTAAAGAGAGGCCTGATTCTCAGATATGAATATTGGATGGCTAGGGTGTAGGTCTGGGAAGAACTTCAGGCCAAAATCTTGCAAGCGAGCCACTGGGTGAGGTGCAATGAGATGAAGCACTTGCTGAGTAATTTCTTGTAGGGCTGGAATCCCTAAGTTGATGATCATATGCGTCCTTTGAGACCCCTGTTGATATAAATGAGACCCCAGGTCAATAGCTTACTTGTTACTGTCCTTAACTCAGAAGTTACCTATTGCATCACTTCCTTTAGGGCTTCGGCCTCCTAATTGATCATTGTAGTATATTTGAATGCCCTCTTTCATAGATATGACACCACCACCACTGGGGCATGGGAAAAATTCTCCATATCCATATGGGGAGGGGGGTGGGGTGCTTGTTGACAGTAGGGGTACACTAGACATAAATAGGAAGCTTGCAATTAGCATTTCAATCACCAGATATTACACACACTCAGGGGGAGGAATGACCTCTCACAAATGATATCTTAATGAATTATTTCAAATAACTCTGCCTCGTTCAATCAATGAGCTTGATGTTCTGCTTTCATGAATAGGTTACAGGCTGTGTCACTACCAAATATGTCCGTGCGCATCTCTCAGAGTGACTTAACTAGCCACCAGACAGTGAAGTCAAGTTGATTTAAAAAAAGTAACTTATCAATTACAAGTCTAAACTGTGGAAAATTTAAAGATATGGGGGGGGGGGTCGATGGCAACCACCATAGCAACCATGACAGTCACGTGACGTGGATGCAGGCCCATTAAAAAGAATAGGCCAAAAAAACGTAGGCTTGTCACACGTTCAGTGGCGAACTTAGCCCTTTGGGGGCTCCAGGCGAACAGTAATTTAGGGGCCCCTGCATCTACCGGTCTATTGTACCTTATGTCGCATAATGAAATACTCCATACAAGGGATGAACAAAAGTCACTATCCTTCTTTCATGCAAATGTTAATTATCTATTTGCAAATTGAGAATAACATACAAAACAATACGATTAGTTACGTTGACACATTACACCGACTGTTAACCTTATGTCATCATTTACCTGAGGTCACAGCAGCTATATGCTGTGACCTACTGGAAACCTACTGATAGCTGCTTCCAGCTATCAGTATTTTTCCTGTGCTCTTCAGACCTTTCATGGTTGATTAGATGCATTGCAAGGTTATTCCAGTGTTTAAATCCTTCCTCACTTGTTTTTGTTTTCCAAAAAGGCAACAACAAAAGCAAAAAACACGGTCTGCACTTTCACTAGACTAACCAAGACCTGTTCACCCTCTCATCATCTTTCATTACTATGTAATAGTATGCTTTTGTGAATCTGCGGCCCTTGGGCCAGAGTGCTGGGTCATCCACAAGAATATGTGTGCACCTGCCCAAGACACAGCAGCTTGGGCCAGAGTGCTGGGTCATCCACAAGAATATGTGTCTCGCAGTCATTGTTATCGTTATTGTCATCAATTTCAATAACCGAAATGGAAGAAGGAGAGTGAGCAATATTCACTACCAGTTGTGCATCATCTCCGTCAGTTTGTTGACACACGTCATTAGCATCGCTGCTGGCTGAGCCAGAGCCACTTGGAATGAAAGGAGCAGTAACGTGACAGCAAACGACGTTGACGGCTGCTCTTGAGCCGCCGACGGTCCCGCTAACACTGCGGTGGCTGTAAAAAAGCTGGATAGCTTTGGCAGCATTGAAAGCAAGTCCTGCCTTTGGTCTTTCTTCTTCTTTTTATGTGACCCGCTTTCGTACGATCGCTTCATGTTTCACTCGATTTATGTCTCACTCGATTTCTCTCTCTCTCTCTCTTACCGCTTACTGTTTTGAATTTGACATCATTTCTGCATACGCGTGATGAGCGTGATGCGCGTAACATGGAAAAGTCCATGTAGTGCAGACTGAAGGGGGGTGCACACGGAAAGATCGTCAAAATATGAGTAATTAGACATCCCGATGCTACTATTGTAAGAGATTTTTATAAAAATAATAAATATGGGGACAAAATATATGCATTGGGGCATTTTGGGAGCCCCAAAAACCTTCTATGGGGCCTGGGGCTCCAGGCAAATGCCTGGTTTGCCTAATAGTACGGCCCGCCACTGCACACGTTTAGAGCCGTTATTGTATGTGGTTTCCTCTGTGGGCAGTTTTGCGACAATCTGGTGTGAGACTGGATTTAAGGAACTAGGATAGTTTCAGTTTTTGAGGGGGTCTGCTCAAAAATCGGATAAATCGGATTGTTGTTTTGACGAATCCTGCGCAGCCCGCCCCCCCCCCCTTCTGAAGTCGAAAATAATCTCCAGATTGAAATGCATTGGTTTTATATTGAATAAATGAAATATTAAAATATATATTACGGCTGAATAAATATCCAATTATTTAGTTATAATATTATAAGTAGACCATGTAGCTATTATCGTTATAACAAGATCTGTATCTGACCATTGACAATCCACTTCCACCAATCCAATCAACGTTGTCTGTTATACGCTTTATAAGTTAATTCTATTTAAATTATTATAACCATGTAGGCCTAGGCTTTATTTTATTGGCGTTATCATTACATCCTTTCTCGTTACATCGATATAAATTATTGTTATAACGATATCTGTATCTGACATCCTTTCGGAAATTCTATGAATGAAATTCATATTGACGGCATGGCATTACATTTACATTTAGGGCATTTAGCAGACGCTTTTATCCAAAGCAATTTATATTAAGTACATTTGTCATAAGAAGTGCAACAATATATCGCTGTCGGTACAGAAAGTGCAAGTACAATAATCGCTAGGCTAACCAATTCCTTGTGTTACAGCAATGATAGCAGCTACTGCAGTTGCTACACAGTTAAGTACTATAATACCATACAATACAACACAATGTACAATGGTGGCCAGAAGAGGGAGGATGGCTATGCAGAGTCGAGGTGGACTCTGAACAGGTGAGTCTTGAGTCTTTTTCGGAAGATAGTGAGCGACTCTGCGGTCCTGAGAACGGCAGGGAGCTCGTTCCACCAGTGAGGTCCCAAAACCGAGAAAAGTTGTAACTTTGCTGAACGGCCTTTGCTAGCTCTTAGCGATGGCGGTACCAGACGTCCAGCTGAGGTAGTTGAGCGGAGGGATCGAGCTGGGGTTTGTGGCTTTAGCAATGCTTGGAGGTAGGCAGGGGCAGTTCCATCGACTGCCTTGTATGCCAGTACCATCGTCTTAAATTTGATGCGAGCTACTACAGGGAGCCAGTGGAGGTCCCAGAAGAGGGGGGTCACATGGGAGAACTTCGGTAGGTTGAACACGTGGCGCGCTGCCGCATTCTGGATGCGCTGCAAAGGTCTGATCGCAGAGGCAGGAAGTCGAGCCAGGAGTGAGTTGCAGTAGTCGAGGCGGGAGATGACCAGTGATTGGACTAGAAGCTGAGTTGCTTCCCTTGTGAGGAAGGGCCGGATTCTGCGGATGTTGTAAAGTGCAAATCTGCAGGATCGGGCCACTGCAGTGATGTTTGCGGTGCAGGATAACTGATTGTCTAATACCACACCGAGGTTTCTGGCAGTTGGAGAAGGAGACACAGTGATGTTCTCAACGGTGACCAGTAAGTCCATGCGTTGACAATCTTTCCCTGGGATTAGGAGGAGCTCGGTTTTGTTGAGGTTAAGCCTCAGGTGATGGGCAGTTGTCCAGGTGCTGACATCCGCCAGACATTCCGACATGCATGTTGCAATCAGGGCTTTATCAGATGAGGGGAAAGAGAGAAATAGCTGATTGTCATCAGCATAGCAGTGATAGGAAAAGCTGTGTGATGCAATTACAGAGCCCAGAGATCTGGTATAGAGGGAGAACAGAAGAGGCCCCAGTGCAGAGCCTTGAGGGACACCGGTTTCAAGCGTGCAAGGTTTGGACAAGGAGCCATTCCATGTCACTTGATAGGTGTGGTTCATCAGGTAGGATGTGAACCAGGAAAGAGCAGATTCAGCGATGCCAAGTTCGGCAAGAGTGGCAAGGAGGATCTGGTTGTTCACCGTGTCAAATGCTGCAGACAGGTCGAGGAGAATGAGAACCGATGAGAGGGACGAGGAGAGCCGTCTCAGTTGAGTGTGCCTTCTTGAAGCCTGACTGGTGAGGGTCAAGCAGGTTGTTGGATGAGAGATAGGAGGACAGTTGGTTAGCAACGGCACGTTCCAGTGTTTTAGAGAGGAATGAAAGAAGAGATACCGGTCTGTAGTTCTGGTTGGTGGTATTGGTGGTATATCGGTGGTATTAAGAGTTGGTTTTTTGAGGAGAGGCTTTATTCTGGCAATCTTGAAAGATGCTGGAACAATGCATGTAGTGAGGTATAAGTGAGGTGAGAAATGGCAGGAAGTCGCTTGAGACATCCTGGAGGAGAGAGGAGGGGATAGCGTCAAGGGGGCAGGTGGTGGCATGGTTAGATGTTATTAATCTGTTGACCTCGTCAGAGGTGAGAGGGCTAAATTGGGACAGAGGAGGGGATGGGAGGAGGGAGGATGGAGGCCGGGATAAAAGGGGAGCTAATGTCCTTCACTTTCTGGGAAAAGTAAGTAACAAAGTCATCAGCAGTGAGGCAGGAAGGAGGAGGGGTGAGGGAGGGTTGAGGAGGGACGAGAACAGGGAAAACAGTTTCCTGGGGTTTGAGGCGGAGGAGTTGATTTTGGTCCGGTAGAAGGCAGATTTGGTTGTTGACACGCTAGAGGTGTAATCAGAAAGAAGGAAAAGATAGTGAGATAATAATAATAATAATAATAATAATAATACATTTAATAGATTAATTTAGATAGATTAGGACAGTCTGATCTCTTCCATTTCCTCTCAGCTGCCCGCAACTTTGTTCTACAAGTCCGCAGAGGATCGGACAGCCAAGGAGAGGGGGTTGAGGATCGTGCTGTTCTGAAGTGAAAGGGACAGAGGGAATCCAAGGAGGAGGAGAGGGAGGATAGCAGAGTGTCTGAAGATTCATCTGTAGATAGTTGAGAGAATCGTTCGACAGAGGGTAGTGAAGACAGAACAGTAGAGGCAAACGTAGAGGGAGAGAGGGATTTGAGGTTACGGCGAGTGGTGACAATGTGGGGACTCGAGAGGAGGATGGGAGAGGATTTGAGGGAAGAGAAAAATCTACAAAGTGATGGTCAGACACGGAGAGCAGGGTAACGGAGAGAACAGAGGTGCCGCAGGACCTAGTGAATATTAGGTCAAGCTGGTTCCAGGCCCTGTATGTAGGAGGAGAAGGGGATAGTGTTGAGTCAAAGGTGGCGAAAAAGTTGGTTAGTTCAGGTGAGTGCAACTTCTCTGGCAGGATGTTGAAGTCGCCGAGGATAACGAGTGGTGTGCCATCCTCAGGAAAGCAGCTGAGGAGGGCATCCATCTCATCGTAGAAGTCACGGAGAGGACCTGGAGGACGGTAGATCACCACAATGGAGAGCTTGATAGGAATGGTGACGGTGATAGCGTCACCGTCACCAAGTGGTCTAGTGGAAGGACCTGGTAGGACCACATGGGCGAGATGAGGAGTCCGGTCCCTCCTCCTCGCCCAGATAGTCTAGGGGTGTGCGAGAATGAGTAGACGATGGAGAGGGCAGCAGGAGTGTTCCAGGTCTCTCTCTGGAGTGTTCCAGGTCTCTGTCAGGGCCAGGAAGTGAAGGGTCATGAGGGACGCGTAGGCTGAAATCAAGTCCCCCTTCTTGACCGCCGACTGGCAGTTCCAGAGTCCTCCCATCACCTCAAGTGTCAGTCAGTGTAAGCAAGGGTAGGTGGATGGCACAGATTAGACGGGTTACTGCGCCGAGCAGAGTAGCCATGGTAAGGCCGTCTACGGGTAGAAATCCTGACAATGATTGAAGTACAACACATAGCTACAATAGGGCGGGTGGCCTCCCCGGGCTTCCTCGAGAGACTCCCTTAGTCTTTGTTTCCCGGGTCTTCGTTTGCTGGGTCCTGACGCCACTAATAGCTACCCCTTAAATGGGCATGGTAGCTCAGTCAGACTTAGCTCCGCCCAGCTAACAGGCCTTTTGTTCCCCCCTTAAGTGGCAGAAACTAGCAAAAAGTACTACCTCTTAACTGATAACAACGGCACAGGTCTAAATCACACTGCAGTAACAGATGGAAAGTTAGAACAAGCAATCGTAATTCTAAACACTAGGAATCTTAGTTACCAAACTCACCGACAGCCAGATATGAGACAACCTACTTGTAAGACAAAATGTATTATACTGAGTTTACTCAGCTTTTTGACTCTGCTAAATAGGGAAACTTGGCTCCGCCCAGCTATCAAGCCTTTTGTTCCCCCCTTAAGTGGCAGAAACTAGCAAAAAGTACTACCTCTTAACTGATAACAACGGCACAGGTCTAAATCACACTGCAGTAACAGATGGAAAGTTAGAACAAGCAATCGTAATTCTAAACACTAGGAATCTTATGCCGCTTTTCCACCGCACATGTAGCTCGACTCGACACGACACGACTCGACACGGTAGCAGCGCGGGTGCTTTTCCACCGCAAATAGTACCTCCGGGACGTGGGCGGGGTCGGCTGCGCGAAAGGGCCGTGACGTATTTTTGTACGCGACGCAAACAAGACCTACCCAACCCACGCGTGGACAGAACCCCCATAACAAACAATGGAGGACATCGAAGCAATGGTATTCGTGCTGCTCGGTCTGGTGCTTTAAGACACAAAGGAGAAGAGAGTCAGAGAAGGCTGCACGCGGCGAGACAAAATACACTCGAAAAGTCCCGGAGAGTGTTGGAGTATATTCAACAGTGTGAAGCCGAAGATGAGAGGAATCAAGCCTCCAAGAAAAGACGCATCCAGGTAAGCTAACTGTTGCTAATGCTAGCTAGCTCGTACAAAATAAGTCCAGTGTACAACGTTTTAATGATTGCAAGCCATTTCTATAAGTACTAAAATATTTAGCCTGTGTGTGTCTTTCAGATGCTACTCTCGTCACAACATTTCCGCCGCAAACCATCGGTCTGGGCGCACAACCGATCCTCGGAATGGTGGGATGTGATTGTTCCCGGCTTCACCAACGAGCAGTGGGTGGAGAACTTCAGGATGTCTGAAGAAACGTTTGGCTTCTTGACCAACAAACTGCGTCCAGTTTTGGAGCGGCAAGACACCAATTTCCGCGGATGTGTGCCCCTGAAGAAGAGAGTGGCCATTGCACTGTGGAAGCTCGCTACTGGCTCCGAGTATAGGAGTATTGGACATCTCTTTGGAGTCAGCATCACAACTGTGTGCCGGTGTGTGCAGGATTTTTGTGCTGCAGCAGAGACATTGTTGGTGCCAGAACAAATCCGTTATCCAGACGAGGTGAAGTTCCACGAAATGGCTACCTACATTGAGAACAGGTGGGGGCTCCCACACTGTGTTGGTGCGATCGATGGATCACACATACCAATCCTTGCACCACAGGACTATCATTGTGACTTCTTCAACCGTAAAGGCTGGCACTCCATCCTCCTTCAAGGTGTTGTCGATGGAAAGGGGCTGTTTTGGAACGTGTTTGCTGGACTGGCAGGGAGCATGCATGATGCCAGGGTTCTGAGAGTGTCCAAACTTTGGGAGTTAGCCAGCCGAGGGAACCACTTCCCAGCTCGCACCAGGAACATTGGAGGGGTGACTGCTGGCTATTACATCCTAGGAGACTCAGCATATCCTTTGCAGAACTGGCTCTTGAAACCCTTCCAAGACACAGGACGACTAACAGCAGAACAGCAGATGTTCAACAGAAAATTCAGTAGAGTAAGGGTGGTTGTTGAAAACGCTTTTGGCCGGCTTAAAGGAAGGTGGCGGTGCCTCCTGAAAAGGAACGACTCTGATCTCCAACTGGTTAAGTCTATGGTTATGACTTGCTGTGCTCTGCACAACCTTTGTGAAAATCATGGAGAGACTTATGAGACCGAGTTGACCGAGTTGGATGTACAACCAGCAGAGCCTGGGGTGGCAGTGGCACAGGATGTTGAGGGCATCAATGTACGGGAGGGTCTAATGCAGTTCTTGTTGGCGAATAATTAATGTTAGAATACATTTTGAATTTGCCATGTAGGTATACACATCACATTTTGTATGTTGTGAAAACATTAAACTTTTATACTTTTCATACATGTCTCCACTTTTGTTTTATCATTTGTAAAGGTTACCAAGATTTACTGGCATTAAATGCTAAAAGATTTAAGAAAAATCGAGTAACATTTGAAGGGAAAATACACTAGACACCCTTTAAAAAATGTGAACTGGGTCTGGTTTCTTTCTGAACCCTAATTAATATATAGGGGAAAAGGACAGCACTGGTCCTATCACTTAAAGTTTATATTTAAACATTTACACCATTATTTGGTAAAATCTTAGAATATGATTGCAGCTTCTTTGCAAAGATTCAGCCAGGTGTAGGTTGGGCGGTATATATTTTTCAATACCTTTTATAACTTTGCCACATTATGCCCCAGTATGATATTACCTTATGTTAATAGACTTCCTATTGCCTTTTTACAGACGGCACTTGAGCACCTCACAATCCAAAAGAGGGTAAAGAACAATTACTAGTTATTTATTTTGTGTGTAATGACTTTTCCTACCAGTGTAATGACAGATGAATTAGAAAATCATGAAACGATCACATAAGTTACTTATAATTTATTAAAAACAGAATAGGAGCAAATCAGTGCAGCACAGCAAACTTTTAAACACAAAGATGGAACATAAACTTCTTACAAAAAGGTGGAATATAAACTATTTACAAAAAAGTGGAATAATTATTATATTTATAATATAATATAAACTTGACTAGAGAATCTGGGGCTGGGGGAGTGGTTCAAACACGTCGGTCACGCATTGCCTCCACCAGTTGGCCGAACACACCAAGGAACGATCGGTGGAACTCTGAAGTCTGTGCCGCCTCCTCTCTCCTCAATGATGCTTCCTGCTCCCTCGCTTCTCGGGCGTCAATGAGGAGCAGCTGGAGGTGGTCGTCACGCTGGGCCCGGGCACGATCCTGTTGGGCGATGTCATCGGAGTGCATTTCTCTGAGACAGTCCGTCACTTGAGCCGAGTGCTCCTGTTGCGACAGGCTCCTTTTTCTCTTGTCTAGACAACAATGAAGACAGGTAGAAATGGGAGGTGGTTAACCAAAGCAAGTTTTAAAAAATTTATTGGGAAAATACAATTGAAGCTAAGGGTGCGCTCACACTAGGCCACAATGGCCTAGTGTGAGTGCACCCTAAAAGCTAGATGATGTGAACTATTTCTTACCAGTGGTGCTGGTGCTGGTGCTGGTGCTGGACGCTGGAGAAGGTGGTTCTGTGGGCGGTGGCGTTGTTGAAGCTGCTTCTGGGGGTTCATCACTGTCGACCAAACCGCCTTCTTCGTTTGTAGATAGGAAGTCTTGAACAAAAGTGTACATGCACAACATAAGTAAATGCAGTGCACACCATAATGCAACACTTAAAAATAACATATTAATTAATGTGAATAGCGTCAATGCTGGTGCATTCACACTATTGTTATTCAAACCTTTATTACTTCCGTACGTTTTTTGGACCTTCATAACTCTATCAAATCGTCAGCCATTTTAACCATAGGAATACCAAAATGTTAAGCTCTTTAAGGACATGTGGGGTCACCTTTAAACTTTTTCCGGTAATATCGAATGTTGCTTTCAAGCAGACTATGGAATGGGTTCATAAAAAAACTTACCATTATTATTAATTTCCTCCAACAAACTCATGGCCGAGTCGATGCCACTCTCCCTCCCGTTGTTTGCCGGTCTGTGGCCGTAAATGGCGTCCATTTGGTCGTACCACTTCCACGATTTTCGGTTCGACCCACTCCTGCCGTTCTGGTCCTTAATGGCTTTATAGTCGCTTTTAAGTTTTTTGAGCTTATCTCGACACTGCACGTAAGACCTGATGTAACCATTGTCTTGCATCAACTTAGCGACCTCCTTATAAACCTTTTCATTACGGGTGGCTCCGTCCAGCTCTTTCTGAATTCTATCCTCGGCCACAAGACACAGAAGCGTCTGCACCTCAGCAATGGACCACTGTGTTGACTTACTAGTTGTCATGTTGAAGAAGTTGAAGAAGTGGAATATATGTTGGCTGCGGCGCTGTTATGGCTGTTACCAGCATGGTTGCCATGTCGCTCTCGTGACATCGTCACATTCTCTGGCCAATCAGTGGCCGGCCGTCTGCCGACGTCACCTTTTAGTATCGGCTCAGCCGCTTGGAACCTAGAGCGAGGCGGTACTAGAAAAAGCAGCCACTTGAGGTACTAGATCGCGGTGGAAACGCAAAAAAGGCGAGCTGAGTCGAGTCGAGTCGTGTCGAGTTGGTACCATGCAGTGGAAAAGCGGCATAAGTGACCAAACTCACCTACAGCCAGATATGGAACAACCTACTTGTAAGACAAAATGTATTATACTGAGTTTACTCAGCTTTTTTTTATGGGTTAGGGTTAGGGTTTTTATGGCACTATATCCCTATTCTCTCCGGCCCATTTAATAGACCACTTTCGTTGCTTCCAGGAGGTCTGGTGGTCTCTGTATATAATAAATAAATATAAATATGTATGTACAGGGCCGTTGCACCAAATCCTGGGCCCCTATACAAAAGGTACTGATGGGCCCCCCCCCCCCGAATCTGAATTGTTGACGGGGGGGGGGGGGGGGTAGAGAGCAATTATTGAGGGGGGGGGGGGGGGGGGGGGTTGACGGGGGGGGGCCATGTGCGACTCCTGGGTAGTTCAAATTTTTATTTATTTTTTTTGCCATGGGCCCCCCCTCTGCCTTGGGCCCCCCCACGACTGCCTCACTTTCCCCCGCAGTCCGTCGGCCCTGTGTATGTATGTGAATAGGTATATGCATACCTATTTATGTATATATATTTATTTATTATATACGGAGACCACCAGACCTCCTTCAAGCAACAAATAAATAAATATATAGGCCTATGTATAAATATGTATGTGTATATATATATATTTACATACATTTATAAATACACATACATATTTATAGATATTTCTTTATTTTGTTATATATAGATGTTTATTTATTTATTTATTATATACGGAGACCACCAGACCTCCTCGAAGCAACGAAAATGGTCTACTAAATTCCAGATGGGTGCATGGGCGAGAACAGGGATATAGTACTATACCGTCAATGTGAATTTCATTCATATATATAGTATATCGGCTACGGTAATTTCACGGATCCCTTTGAGATCAGGTTGACTCGGCCGTTCAGACGGGGATCTGTGTGTGTGCCACGGAATTTGAGGGTCATTAACTTGCATTGGAGCAAATTCCGTTGGCATATCACAGACAATTTAAGTGATTCCGTGAGGCCACCACGGATTTTGAGTTAAGCGCCCGTGGTCGACTCGGCCGTTGATATGGGGATCTGTGTATGTGCCAAGGAATATGAGTGTCATTAACTTGCATTGGAGCAAATTCCGTTGGCATATCACGGACAATTTAAGTGATTCCGTGAGGCCACCACGGATTTTCAGTTAAGCGCCCGTGGTCGACTCGTTCATTGACACGGGGAACTGTGTGTGTGCCACGGAATATGAGTGTCATTAACTTGCATTGGAGCAAATTCCGTTGGCATATCACAGACAATTCACCTTTTGCTAAGCCCCGCCCCCTTTGGTTATTGTTGCTAAGTCTGACAAAATTGTTCCTACTTTCAACATGGCGTTTTTGACAGCTCTTCCAGCTGAACTGCTGTCCGGCTTTAATAAAGCAGCAAATGCTGTTTCTGAACGAAGTAGACAGAAAAGTTTACAATATGCCTTTAAGGGTTACATACAGGACATCAAGGTAACAACAAATTTGCATAATGCGATAAAAATAGAGGCAAAAGCCTATAGATCACAATCAAAAAGTGAGTTGCCACGTCAGCTGATGATCGAGACGGAGGCTGGCACAAATGATATCAACGAGCAACACTGTTCCTGTAAAGCTGGGTAGGTCTATATTCACTATTATCGTCGTTATTATAACGCAAAAGCACAAAGCATGTATAACATTGTATAGTCTTATATGCTAGCGTATCATAACCATAATAGGCAACGTTAGCAGGCTAGCTGTAATTAACAAGGTGATCTTTCTTTAGCTCTTCAGGGTTCTGCGCCCACATTTGGGCTTATCCATAACCTGATCCTCTGTAACACACAAAACGCCAACATGTCTATAGGCCTACAACTACAGTTTTCACAAGCTTACCACAACAGTGCCATAAACCCAGATGTGTCAAAGTAAAACCACAGCCCGTGACAACAATCGTTGTGGCCAGGGCCAAGACAGACAGAAAAAGAAGACCCGTTTTCTGCCAATACAACAACGACAGGTAAGAAAACTCTTGTTTTTAAACACACCTTATTTCCTTCTTCCACATAGTAAACAATTCAACTTACTGTGATGAGATGAAGCCTGTTTGCCTACTCCAGATCAAATAACTAATTATAAATTATAATTTTGTATTGATCAGATTGGGTAACACTTTATTTTGATAGTCCACTCTTGACACTCAACAAGCTATCAGTAGATATATGCAGTTGCATGTCAACAGTGAATGAGTTGACATTCAACCGAACTATCTCAACAGATAAGCTACATGGATTAAACTAACTGTAAGTTAACTATAAATTGCACTAATAGATGTTTACACTGGAAAAAGGGTTTTAAGCCGTACTTCATCTGATTATTATTTTGTAATTCAATTCAAATAAACATTTTTTGTTTTATTTTTAAAATAACTTTTTTTTATTTCAAAATACTGTGAAATATAGATATTTTTAATTAGGAGCTCAATTAAGAAATATCCATTTTGACAAATGTACAATTTTAAGGTTGTGTATTCAACTGATTAATAATTTTGTCATTCAATCCAAATAATTTTTTTTGTTTTCTTCCTAAAACACTGTTATACTTGATTAGGAGCTCAATTTAGAAATATTTGTTCAGACAAATGTACAATTTCAAGGTTACGTACAAGCCTGCGCATGCGCATTAAATACAAAGACGCTTACGACTACTGGACCAAACCGCAGTGTTGCCAACTTAGCGATTTTGTCGCTATATTTAGCTACTTTTCAGACCCCTTTGGCGACTTTTTTTCTAAACAGCGACAAGCGACAAATCTAGCTTCTTTTTCAGCTGCTATTGGTGACTTTTGGCGACTTTTTGAGGTGAAAGCACTAGCCTTGACCAGAGTGACGATGACTCACTGGTTCTGTGAGCTAGGACAGTCTGTCTGTGTCTGGAGTTGGTCTAACTCTGCAATTTAGATTGTTAATATATATTGTATATTGTGTGGCGGCAGTAGCTCAGGTGGTAGAGCAGGTTGGCTGGTAATCTGAAGGTTGTTGGTTCGATCCCCGGCTTCACCAAGCAGTGTATCGAGGTGTCTTTGGCAAAGCACCTAACCCTGACTGATGTCGCGATGTGATGTCGAATCCAGAGAGAAGCGCCTCAAGGCCATGAAGCGGCGAGAGCCGAGCGGGAAAAAATGATGATGATGATGTATACAATAATGAGAAACAATTGTTTGATTAAATTGTAATCTTTTTGATTGGATAAACCAAATTATTTCTGATAGATATTTCTTAAATGAGAACCAATTGTTGGAGTGAATCAATATTTTTTTGTTTAGGATTTAACATACGATTTAAATGTATTAACTTCATTCAAAGAATAGAATTATACTTGGTGCCAAGTTGTATTATTTTGTTTTTATGAACATAGGAAATATTGTTTGAGGCAAGCTATATATTTGTCATTGGCTCAAGTTATGTAATATAGATGTGAACCATTACCCATGTTTTTTTTAATTGGTTCAACAGAAGGCTTTTTCCAGTGTACTTGATATTCAACAGTGAGTTAGTTGATACTCAAAAGAACTGTCAACCAATGTGTAAAATGCATTCAACTAACTGTTAGTTAACTATAAGATCATTTTATTTTGTTAAAATATTTTACAAAAACAGTCTGAAACAGACATTATAATGTTCTTTATCAATATTCAACTAACTATCTTTTGAGCGTCAACTTCTAGTAAGATGACTATCAACTGCTGATATTAACCAATACTCAACTTACCTTTAGTATTGTTCAACTGCCCCCCTACTCACAAGGAACATATCTCATCTAATGAATCATCTAATGAACAGTCAACCCTCTGTTGATCATATAGGTTCATTTTAAAATAAAGATAAGAATATTCTGTTGATTGTCATATGACTGTCGACAAACTATCAGCCGATATTCAACTAAGCTAGACGGGTCTTCGGACTATCAAATTAAAGTGAAAACAGTTTAGTGTCTACAAACTATTAACAGAGCAAAACAGAGAAAAATAGTTTACTATCTGTTGATGATCAACAAACTATCAGTCGATATTCAACTAAGCATTAGTAGACAGGTCTTAGGACTATCAAATTAAAGTGAAAACAGTTGAGAACAGTAGAGAGTCTACAGACTAGTAACAGTACAAAATTGAAAAAAGTTTTGCAAAACAAATCAGTAACACTGGATGACCACAAAGTGAAATAAACAAAACATAAGCAGCATATCAGAGAAGGAAAGCAACATTATTATTTGAAAATAAATAACTAAACGTTATCAGTACTTTAGGTACAAAGGCGAAGAGGTCAAAGGAATCAATTTATTCAAGTACATTTAGGTCAAAAAAACTTAAACCACGCCTACTTTAAACTTTTTAAAACAAGTAAAAAATGTAAAGAAAAAAAAACCTGACCCTTTCAGCCCTTTTGGAGAATGTAAAGCTCCCCTTTCTATCTGTGATAAGAATGCCTTATGTCCTTGAAAAGCCTTCCAAGGACACCTTGTGAACATTTTCTGGCTAACCAGTACGTCGACTCTATAAAATAGAGCTTCTCTTTTAAGGCCTTCTCCCACCGATTCCCCCGCATCCGTCAAACTTCTTTTTTGTAAGTCTGCCACGCTCTCTCCAGGTTCTGTGTATGTAGTAATTTTGGCTACGGTTAACCCTGACATGCCTATAGCCCTCTGTGGCGAGACTGGTATATGCTCTCCACTCGTCACTCACAACGAGACTTTGCCGCTTAACGTGCTTTTTTATGATAGGAACAAGGGTCTCTTTGTTCCGTCGAAGAATTGTCCTTTTCCTTCTCCAGCTGTTCCTGGAGCGCCCTCTTCCGTACTGCCGAAACACAATTTAAATGTTATAAAATAAATAATACCATCAAGTCAAAACTGTACAAATATATACATAATCAATAAAACCACTCAATGTTATATTACAGCCAGTAAAAGGTAGGATGAGTATGTTAATTTCCAAATAATGTAGTAATATAAAATCTAATATAAAAAAGTAAAGCTTAGAGATTTTATAAGTCTCTAATAAGACAATTGATATTTCAACATTACGTTATTAAGAAAATCCAAAACAAGAACTGAGGAAAAATCTGATTTTTGATGAACTGAAATTGAATTACCCCATATTTAGTGAAGTATATTGAAAATGTACCTTGCGTTTATGGCAGAACTTGCTCTCGTCAATGTGGACGAGGACGTTGACTCCACCAATTTTCTGGGCTTTTGTATTTCTGTGCCTTTTAAGGCTTTTAACACAAATTCCTCTGTGTCTTTGACATCGACAGTGTAGCAGTGCTCTTTGTAATGCCATCCTGAAGCATGTCCACTTGCCGTAGACGCAAACCCTGTGCAAATCTACAAGGAAAACAAACATTTAATCAGAACTGTTTAAATCCACAAAGAAAACATGTGCTTGTTTGATCAATCCGTAAGTCTACTCTAGTCACAAAGCATATTTTTTTTCTACTGAAAAAACTACTGTTGCAACTTGCAACTATAGTTGCAGCTTAAATTGTACAAATATACGTACGTTTTGATACGTTTTGAAGGTTCGGCTGGGCTCGCATCTGGACAACGGCATCATGTGCGTCCTCCTTTTTCGTTGCTCCAGTCGAGCAGCGAGTTTCTGTTCACAGCGGTGTAGCCAGGTACATGTGGGGTGTCAGGGATTCTTCTCAAGTATTCCCCTAGAGCCACCTTGAAAGCCTCCAGCGAAGTGACGGTGTTGATGGACTTTGGGAGCAAGTTCCACAAATGGGAAGCATTCATTTTGAACGAGTTTTCATAGTCCGTTCTGACCGAGATCTGGGCCTTGTTGTTTAATGGGGGCGGAGTTGTTCTGATCCCCAGTCGGCTGTGCTCGCGAAACACCATTTTGATGTTGTTTGGTGCTAACCCATTCAACATTTTCCAGACGTGGTTGATACAATTTCGTTCCCGTCTTCGCTGCAGGGATAGGAGCTTGAGCTTCTTTAGGCGGTCCCAATAGTCGAGGTCTTGGCAACCTGCGATCTTCCTTGTGAAGTTTCTCTGGATGTTCTCCAACGCTTTGATGTCTTGTACTTTGGAGGGGCTCCAAACTGGGCACCAGTACTCTAGCTTACTCCGTACCATTGCTTTGTACAGAGTCATCATGATGAAGGGTGAGCGATCTCTGAATACACTGAGTACCCACGAAGCCATCTTCCTTCCACTCTGGACAGTTTGTTCAATGTGGGGAGACCACGAGCGATCACTTGACAGGAGAATGCCGAGGTCCCGGACTGATTTAGCTGGCTCTATGACGTGCCCTTCAGTTGTGGTATACTCCTTACAGCCTGATGTAAAGGGCAGTTGCCGTAGAAGCGATGAGGTGTTCAGGACATAGTTGAGAACCTCAAACTTCTTTTCATGGAGCAGCATGTTGTTGGCTTGCGACCATTGTATAACTAGCCACAGATCTTCTTGAAGCTGTGACACGCTCTGCATACCACTGATAGCTTTTACTAGCTTTGTGTCATCTGCAAAGCTGAGCCCTTTGCTGTGTTTTAGCACTTCGATGAGATCGTTTATGTAAAGAATAAAGAGGATCGGTCCAATCACTGTTCCCTGAGGAACTCCACTGATGACGATGCGGAACGTAGACTTCTGCCCCTCTACCACGACGATCTGTATGCGAAGTCTGAGGAATTCCTTTATCCAGTTGTATACTTTCCCCTTGATGACGTAGTTTGGCTAGTAAGATGTTGTGATCTACTTTATCAAACGCTTTGGCATAGTCGAGGTAGATGGTATCGACTTCTTCTCCGTTGTTGAGACACTCTAAGACGTTGTCGACGTGGCTGATAAGCTGGGTGAGGCAGCTCCTCTGTTTCCTGAAGCCGTGCTGACTCTCGCTGAGGAGTTTGCTGCCTTCCAGGTGAGACACCATGTGGTTTTGAATAACTCTCTCAAACGTCTTGATAAGATGTGAGGTTATCAAGACTGGACGGTAGTTGGCGGGGTCCGTCTTGTTACCCTTCTTGAAGATAGGGGTGATGTATTGGGTCTTCAGTGAGGGTGGTATGGCTGCACTTTGCAGTGATTCCGTCCACATCAGCTTGAGGGGGGTTGCCAACTGCTCCTTGCAGCTAACTAGAATCCTTGCAGGGATGTCACCATCGGGAGTCGCGGAGTAAGGATCAAGCTCCTTGAGGGCGCTGATGAGATCTTCTTCGGTGAATTCGAAGTCATCCAGTTCCACGTCTTCCTCGAGCTCAGGTTGGACGTTAGCCAAGCATTCAGTAATGTTCACTGCATCCGGATTACTGAACACTTTGACGTACTGGTCTTGCAGCAGCTCTGCCTTCTGCTGTGGGTCATTGGTGATGGCTCCGTCTGCACTGCGTAGGGGTGCGACTGTTGACTTGGTTTTCGAAAACCGCTTAGGGTAGCTGTAGAAGTAGCGTGGGTTTGACTTCACAGTTCCAACGGCTTTTGCTTCTCGTGCATCCAGGTCGCTAATGATGGCTTCACTGATGTCGAAGGCCAAGAGGTTCACTTCTTCGATGAGCTTGGGCAGTCTCTGTGAGGTGGGGTTTTCCTGCCTCAAGGTACTGATCTGGGCATTTAGTTTCCTCCGTCTGCGCTTCAGGGTGTACTTCTCTCTGGTTGACTTGCTGCGGCGTGTGCCAGGAGGTCTCACTTTTGAAGGGGCGTGGTGAAGTGTAACTTGAAGGACTGTCAGTCTAAACAGTTCAAGAAAGAGGCCGTCTTCAGTGTCATTCTCACACAGCTGGTAGAGTTCTTCCCAGTCGATGGATGATAACTCTTCGTTCATGCCGTTGAAGTCCGTTTCGTGACAATTAACAGCACGGCAAGAGAACTTGTCCGTTTCTTGGTGGATGTTGGACGGCTGCGTGTCTTCTGCCAGGAGGTTGCATCCCAGGACTACCTCCACTAACATGTGGTCTGATAGGGGGGTCGTGGTGATGTTGGTTTCCACCACATAGTCCGGCTTGTTTGTGATGACAAGGTCGAGGATGTTGGGTGACCTTGTCGGTTCTCTGACGATCTGGCTAAGAAAGTTTGAGTCGATGAATCTCATTAACATTTCTTCTGATTCGTCCAATGTTGTAGAGCCATGCTCCCAGTCCATCTTAGGGAAATTAAAATCGCCGGTGATATACATATCAGGAACTCTGCTGTTGTGACTAAGTTTGTCGATCTTCTCTTGCATTGCAGCGATGAGGTCTTTGAATTTAGTTGCAGGGGAGTCAGGTGGGCGATATACTGCAGCGATTATGGTGTGCTTTGACTCAATGTAGCACATTATGAGGTTGTTGTATTTATCCTCATAGTTGTGGGTATCGGTCACAACTAGCCTGGTGTGTACGTAGAGGAGGCATCCTCGACCAGTCCTGTTTGGTCTATCAGACCTGTAGGCATGATAGTCATCGATGGAAACTTGTGCATCTGCAATATAGCTCTTTAACCATGACTCGGTGATTGCTACAAAGGGAGGAGGGCAGCCACTTCCACTTATGACGTTGCGTTCGATGAATGGTATCTTCCATCGGTTGGCGCTGGTGGCTGCCGGCGAGACACTCTGCCCGTTTAATAGGAAGAGGCATGATACAGCCGGTGGGGCATCATGTGTGACATCATGTGGTGGGGCATCATCGGAGGGAGTTGTTGGGTGTTGAAGGGGTGCATCGGGGCTGGTGGTTGCTGGGGCAGCTGGTTGTTGGGTACCAGGTCTCGAACCATCTGGGGGAGACTGGCTCGCAGCTCTGACATCTAGTCTTCCATGCGGGTGAATATCCCGTCTTTCAGGTTCTCTATCATTCGCAATAAAAAAGACTCAGAGTCTTTTGCTGCGTTGTTGTTTTTTGGGGTTTGACGGGCGTCGGCTGTTGGTGGGTATGGGGTGTAGTTGGATGTGAGGCTGTTGAACCTTATCCTTGGCTGCAGGTTCGGCCGGGGTACATCAGGGTTTTCGTTCCCCTGGACCGATTCTCTTCTGAAGCTGCTCCTCCTTTCCTGTTGCGGAATGCGTGGTGCAGGTTCTTCTTCTTTGTCTCTTCTGCGGTGTTCCCTGGGGGCGTTATCGCGCATTGTACCTTTCATATGGAAGAAGGTACAATCCTCTTTGACACAGAGCTGGTTCTTTACCGAATCTCTGCACAGACGAGGGTGCCAGTACCAGCATTGCTGGCCTCTGTTACAGCCCTCTCTGTTGTTGTTGCGTCCGAAGTTGCAGAATCTACGGCATCGGGGAGGATGGTTTTTACTACATCGCTCGCTGTTGACCAGTAGTTCTCCAGTACGGCCGTGGAGGCATTTCCGTCTCTTGTAGTCTTCACAGATGTTGTCTTTACCTGCGTTGGGGCGCGTGTCTTTGGGGGCTGGTGGGTTTCTAGGGCGGTCTTCCTGGCCTTCCCGTCCACGTCTGAGACTCACCCGTTCTTCTTCTCCCTCTTCTTCTTCTTCTTCCCCTGCTTTCTCTTCTTCTTCTTCTTCCCCTGCTTTCTCTTCTTCTTCTTCTTCTTCTTCTTCTTCTTCTTCTTCTTCTTTCTCAACTTCATTTGGCTTTTCTTTGTTGTTAGTGGGCCTCAGTACGTCGAGATGGTTCTTCTTAAGGCACTCGTGGCAGAGCCATACTTTTCCAGTTGGGGTGTCTCCGGCATCGACTATTGGCTTGTATGCCTCCAACTTTTTCTGAATAGCTTCGCAGCTGTGGGAGCCTTGTAGGCACAGCCTACAGTGGAGAGGGGGCGTGTCTCCTAGTTTATTCCTGTAGGTCTCCTTGCAGTCGTCGCATTCAATCTCGAACAGAGCTTCGATCTTAAGAATGATGCGGTCGCTCAGGATACCTAGGTTCTGGTAGAGCTTCTTGTTGTCTTCGTCCCGAGGAGCTAACCCGAGTAGCTTGGCACATGCTTCTAGCGGGGCAGCCTTGCATGCTTTCAAGTTCTTCAGGTTGACTTTGTACTTCTGGTCCGGGTTGTAGGTGGTGATGACACGCCTTGCTGTTGGTTCAGCGTTGCTGCAGTTCTCCCATGAAAACCTTCTTCTTTTCACCTGCAGTTGTCATATCTCTTGTCTTGCTAGCAGCTAACGCAAGCAGCTAGCGTGGTTAGCATCCATGCATCGCAATTTCCTCATTATGCACTCTGCAATCTGTGAAACACTGTTGTTGGAGAAAACCTTTAAAATGGTTACCTGTGTATGTACTTCATCCATGTGAAGAGACTGCAGTGTGATTGTGAGAAAAGTGACTTGGTCCTTACACTTCTCCTGAAACGTCCATGCCTTTTACAACGGCATGCCCTGAAAACTCCCCGAAAAAATGCAAACAAATTGGAAATTTAAATGATGTCTATAAGTTGAACATATAAATAAGCCTACCAACTACAGCAGCCTATACAAAAAGAATGGTGTCAATGTAAGTAATCGTGGTTGATGATTATGTCATAAATTATAACTTGATCAAATAGATATCTTATAACTTAAACTAGCTTTATATGCATACTTCCGTCTATTCGCTCTGTATAAGCTTATTCAACATTTCAATCATGCTTTTAACATTCATTAGCATTTGATTCATTATTAACATTTATAACATTCAAATGGGAATTGGGAATAAGGCACCGAATCCTTTGGCCACAACGCTCTTGTTGCATCACTGGAATTTAATTAGGCCTTCTGACCCATGGACAGGATCTACAATTTAAATTATTTGACTATGAAATGTAATATATATCACAGATGGCAAAAAAGCATTAATAGGCCAAAGTGATATGGCTTCAGGTAAAACGCAAATATGTGGGCTGAAGTTCAGCGTGGCTCTGAACTTAAAATAAAGTGACTCATTATCACAACACACACATGAACACGTTTATAAAATAAATTTAAACAAAATAGTGTAGGCCTATATTATGAAGATTCAACACATCGCAATGATCAGTAATATAGCCGACAGAATTGTTCAGAGTGGACCTATTTAGTTTCTCTATTTAGTTTATTTTTTAAATATAGGCTAATTTGTGTTTCAAGGGTCGACCTTCTTGCAGCAGAAATAAGCGTGTGATTATTCGGCGATCGCATTGGGATAGCCCGACCAGAAGTTCACCACTTATTTCTCTTTTAAAACATGTATACCGGCGTAATAGTCTCTGTAAGAGCCTTTTATGAATAATAAAGTCGAGAGAAAAAACACAGTTTGGGAAAGCTCAGCGGAAGGGCAACCGCCTCCCCTCTGCCGCACGGTGGAAGCGCGGCAACTCGCAATAATATCACATTCCAACCTAAATGGTTGTGCCGATTGCCAAACAAAAGATGGGCCCATGAGTTAACAAGAATTAATAACATTAGCACACCAGATGTGGAGGTCTGTGGACTGTGAATAGGAGACCATCTTCATTTTGTGTCTGCAGTTTTTGCATTTAATTTTGCGTTTCAGCAACCCTTTTCTTTGCAACGATGTTATTAACTTCAATTAGCTTTTTTTTTATCTCTTTGACATTCACCTTTCTCAAAATCGGTGGGCAGAGGAAATAACCGATGTGCTGACCAAAATGTAAAAATTCAAATTCTGGCATGTAGCGTCATGCTCACTGCACCGTCAGTCAAAGGACGTGGGAAGGCGTGGCTGACGGATGGGGGAGTTGTCTTTGCAGAGGCATCCGTCAGCCAATCAAATCGCTTCGCCGGGTTCTTCCCGCTTCTTCCTGCTTGTTGCGTTGTCATTGCAAGATTTCCCGCTTTCCAGTATCGTCAGAGCCCGAGTTGCGTCACAGTGCTTAAATTTGCATACGGGATCTGATTGGATGACGGATCCGTCGCTGCCGAAAAAGTTTGACATTTTTCAAATTTTTGACGGATCCGAAGGCTCCAACGGAACGGACGGATCCTGGATGAAACGGATGAAAACGGAACGGAGTGTCCTGGATGAAATCAAAGGCGAACAGACGCTCCTTCATTTTGCAAAGCTCTGCCAGTCAAATATACATCAAGAAAGGCTGCACGTTGAAATCCCCACCCTGTACAGAGATTTATTTATTTATTTATGTAATTATAACCATGTGTTTTCATATGAAATTAACATTAAACAGAACAGATAGGTGCAATAAATACACACTATATATTATAACATAAATGTTATTTATGTTAAATCAATATATGGGCTACTAAAACTCAGCAATCTATTGTGTTGGTAACTTCACTCAAATCTATCTACAGTCTAGTATGCGTTTAGACAAATACGATAAAATATGAATATAATATGTGCAACCTTGTTCAAGACACACTGAAGGCATGATGCCGACATAGGTTTGCAGAGAACTGTATACAATATGCACACTGAAGGCCGTTGAAACCCCAGTGTCCATCCTCACGGGATGGTGTGTGTGGGTGTGTGAGCCTGAATGAATTTTTAGGTTCTCCAATTCTCCAACAGAATACACAACAGCATACTTTTAAGAAATTGTACAGGCTTCTCCAATTATAAGACGTTTTGTGGCTCTGGACAAACATATAAAGGTTGCCTACCCCTGGGTGTAGTTTCAATGTTCACACATGTTTATTCATTCAAGTGTATGAGTGACAGAGAAAGTGAGGTAGCCAGTGGTTTTCAAACTTTTCACCACAGAGTACCACCTCAGAAAATATTTGTCCCTTCAAGTACTGTACCACCATTGTGACTAACATTGACCCACAGTCACATGGCTTGTGAAGGGCAAAGTGTTGTAGCCTTACTGTTACTGTTCGTCATTTTACTTCACACTTTACGCTGCTACAGTTGCAGCTTGAGGTCGTGCTGGTATTAAAAAATATTGTGAAGGTATTAAAAAAGGTAGTAAATTCAACTCAAGAATCTCTGTATAAACCCTCCTAATGACACTGATATAATACCACTAATGTGTAACGTCTGACTGGTAAGAGTCCTCCCTCCAGAGGTGCCTGTTGCGCCAGTGGTGCACCCAATTAGTGCGGCGATTATGGTGGCCAATATTGCGATTTACGATGCTATATATAAAAAGGAATTATGATTGTACTTGCTTGGTTTTCAAGGAAAACGTGAGAATTTATAGTTTTAAAACCTGTATATCTCAATTTAAAACATACACATATAAATAATCAAAATATGAATATATAAAAGCTTGTACTATAGGCTAGTGCCTTTAATGTGCGAAAGCCTTTAAAAATGTGTGAAAGTGATTCCACAGTGATAATGCCCTTTTGTCCTGTCTCTAAATGTCTTTATTTATAACATGCACTTCATTTGCTGTTTAACAATGCTAAATGTATTGTTTATAACCAACAATTTCTTGTGTAATTTTGGACACCAATTACATTAAAATAGACATCTGGTGCATTCATTTTGTTCCATACACTTTTGTCAGTAACCATAATTGTTCCTTGTGTGTCCTGATAATTCACCTATGACAAAGGATAGTAGTATGCCAAAACTGGGTAACACATGTATAGTTCATACCATTGTACAAAAGTTAACATGTTAAATTTTCCTACAAGGTTTGACTCATATATTCTACTAACATTATTTTTTTTACCCTATTTTGCAGTTAGTAATATCGAAAATATTCAGGCACATAAAGTGCAATGGAAAAAATGGTCGGAAGAGCTGCAGTCCCGAATCAATGAGCTGGAGGAGGAGAATGCTTTGCTCAAGCAGCAGCTTGAGCAAAGGCCTTCAGCAAATCAAGGTTAGTAAAGCTGGAGTCAAGTTTTACTCCAGGCTGGCTTCACTAGAATTTTACAACAATATACCACAACAATATTGGAGTTCACCCATCGTATGAGGGTCACTCTATGTCACAACGTCTGATAGACATCTGAGCATATGAGCTCACATCGTGTAGCGACAGCACCTTTAGACTTTGTGTCACTCCGTTTTTCAAGGAAATCATGTCATTCAGATCTTCCTGAGTGAAAGCTAGCTTAACCCCGCCTCCTTTACAGCCACCCCCTTCCCGACTATCAGCCGTCAGAACCTTGGTCAGAATGCATTTTTCGAAATTGTGCAGTGGGAGAAGTTATGCTGAAACGGGGTAAAGTTGCACTTTAAGATTGTTTAATGTTTTATTTTTCTGCTTTTCGTCATTTCTCAGGTGACATAATGGACAACGCTGCCACTGACCCAGAGTCAGACACTGACTGGAGTACCAACTCCAGCACCGACTCCACAGATTCCAGTAGCAGTGATACGAGCTCTTCCTCCTCTGATGGCCGCAAGAAAAAGAGGAAGCACAAAAAGAAAAACAAAAAGAAGAGCAAAAAGGCTTCAAAGAAGTCAAAGAACAAAGGACTTCGAGGTAAAGTAAACGATAGAGTTGGGCTGTATTTCTTTAGGTTTGGACATTACATATAGTGTATACAGTTTAGGGCAGAATTATTAGCACCCCTATGAAAATTTCATTTTTCTAAAAGTTCTTACTAACCCTTACCCTGCAACTAAGACACACCAGAACAATCTTTGGGGAGCAGTAAACTGTGTTTATATTAGTGTTTTATTGTTGTTAATTTCCATTTTCAGTGACAACAATATCGGATGTTGTAAAAAGGTACCGCCGGGACCTTAAACTAATTAAACGAGGACGCAAGATGTCGAGGGCATTCCTGAAGGCACGCGTTTCTAGAAACGCAGTTAAGGACACCACAGCAATAGCAGAGCTCTACATAGCAGAGAGGAGTGTCCTGGATGAAATCAAAGGCGAACAGACGCTCCTTCATTTTGCAAAGCTCTGCCAGTCCAAAATTGTTGGAGAACTTGCACTTAAAATTGAAGACCTGAAGAGGAAAAAAAAAACAATACCATTCTCCAAAAAAAGGGTTATAGGGACAGGGGTGAAAGGAGAGAGTTTTTTTTAATTAAAGGATAAATCCTATGAAAAATGGATCTGGGATATTTTTATTATGATAATGAGATAGGATGTTCGTTTGGGAGCAAAAAAGCACGTGTAGACACCATGTTGTATTTAAGACTCGATAAGTACATTGACGAACACAGAGATTGTGACATCCTTGAACAACACGCAAGCTCTGTGTTCGCAAATCTACTTATCGAGTCTTAAATACAAGATGGTGTCGATGGGTGATGTGTGCAGAAAATATAATTTTTAATAAACAATCTGTACACTTACAAAGTTATCAATGCCTCGTTTTATATTTTAAGACCCTTATTATACTACGAACTGGAACCGTCACCTTATCGTGGTGGAGAGGTTTGCGTGTCCCTGTGAACCTGAGAGCTGTGTTGTCTGGAGCCTTGTGCTCCTGGTAGGGTCTCTCATGGCAGAGTGGTCTCAGGTGAGGGGCCAGACTAAGAACGGTTCAAAAAACTCCAATGAAGAACAAAAAAAGAGGAGATGTGACCCGGCCCGGAGGAAGCCCGGGGCCCCCGTCTGGAGCTAGGCCCAGACGGAGGGCTCGATGGCGAGCGCCTGGTGGCCGGGTTTGCCACGGAGCCCGGTCGGGCACAGCCCGAACAAACTACGTGGCACCCCCCCTCTCTTCATCCCATGGGCCCACCACCTGTGGGAAGACCCGTTGGGGTCGGGTGCGCAGCCACATGGGTGGCAGCGAAGGTCAGGGGTCTCGACGGACCAGACCCGGGCGGCAGAAGCTGGCTCTGGGGACGTGGAACGTCACCTCGCTGTGGGGAAAGGAACCGGAGCTTGTGAGGGAGGTGGAGCGCTATCAGTTAGATCTGGTGGGGCTTACTTCCACGCACAGTCTCAGCTCTGGTACCGTACTCCTGGATAAGGGTTGGACTCTATTCTTCTCCGGAGTTGCCGAGGGCGTGAGGCGCCGGGCGGGTGTGGGGATACTCATAAATCCCCGGCTGAGCGCCGCGGTGTTGGAGTTTACCCCGGTAGACGAGAGGGTCGCCTCCCTGCGCCTAAGGGTTGTAGGGGGGAAAACTCTGACTGTTGTTTGTGCGTATGCACCAAACAGCAGCTCAGAGTACTTGGCCTTCTTGGAGACCCTGAATGGAGTCCTGTATGGGGCTCCAGTAGGGGACTCCGTAGTTCTGCTGGGAGACTTCAACGCCCACGTGGGCAACGATGGAGACACCTGGAGAGGCGTGGTGGGGAGGAACGGCCTCCCTGATCTAAACCCGAGCGGTCGTTTGTTATTGGACTTCTGTGCTAGTCATGGATTATCCATAACAAACACCATGTTCGAACATAAGGGTGCTCATAAGTGTACCTGGTACCAGAGTACCCTAGGCCGAAGATCGATGATCGATTTCGTGATCGTGTCATCTGATCTGAGGCCGCATGTTTTGGACACTCGGGTAAAGAGAGGGGCGGAACTGTCAACCGACCACCATCTGGTTGTGAGTTGGATCAGGGAATGGGGGAAATTTCCGGATAGACCTGGTAAGCCCAAACGAGTAGTGCGGGTGAACTGGGAACGTCTGGAGGAGGCCCCCGTCCTAGGTATCTTCAACTCACACCTCCGGCGGAGCTTTTCTGGCATTCCTGTGGAGGTTGGGAGCATTGAGCCGGAGTGGGCGGTGTTCAAAGCCTCCATTGCTGAAGCTGCGGTGGCTAGCTGTGGCCTCAGGGTCTTAGGCTCCTCAAGGGGCGGTAACCCTCGGACACCGTGGTGGACACCGGTGGTCAGGGAAGCCGTCCGACTGAAGAAGGAGGCCTTCCGGGATATGATATCCTGGAGGACTCCTGACTCGGTTGCAGGGTACCGACAGGCTCGAAGGGCTGCAGCGGCTGCCGTGTCGGAGGCTAAGCAGCGGGTGTGGGAGAAGTTCGGAGAGGCCATGGAGAAGGACTTTCGGTCGGCACCAAAGTGTTTCTGGAAGACTATCCGGCACCTCAGGAGGGGGAAACGGGGAACCATCCAAGCTGTGTACAGTAAGGATGGGACTCTGTTGACCTCAACTGAGGAGGTCGTCGGACGTTGGAAGGAACACTTTGAGGAACTCCTGAATCCGAATAACACGCCCTCTATGTTGGAGGCAGAGCTCGAGGTTGATGGTGTTTCGTCGTCAATTTCCCTGGTGGAGGTCACTGAGGTAGTCAAACATCTCCGCAGTGGCAAAGCCCCAGGGATTGATGAGATCCAGCCAGAAATGCTAAAGGCTCTGGGTGTTGAGGGGCTGTCATGGTTGACACGCCTATTCAACATCGCGTGGGAGTCGGGTACAGTGCCAAAGGAGTGGCAAACCGGGGTGGTGGTTCCCCTGTTCAAAAAGGGGGACCAGAGAGTGTGTGCCAATTACCGGGGTATCACACTTCTCAGCCTCCCTGGTAAAGTCTACTCCAAGGTGCTGGAAAGGAGGGTTCGGCCGATCGTCGAACCTCAGATTGAAGAGGAACAATGCGGTTTTCGCCCCGGACGTGGAACTACGGACCAGCTCTTCACTCTCGCAAGGATCCTGGAGGGGGCCTGGGAGTATGCCCATCCGGTCTACATGTGTTTTGTGGATCTGGAGAAGGCGTATGACCGGGTCCCCCGGGAGAAACTGTGGGAGGTGCTGCAAGGGGGTCTATCCTCAGGGCCATCCAATCTTTGTACTCCCAAAGCGAGAGCTGTGTTCGTGTTCTCGGCAGCCAGTCAGTTTCGTTCTCAGTGGGTGCTGGTCTCCGCCAGGGCTGCGCCTTGTCACCAATCCTGTTTGTGATATACATGGACAGGATATCGAGGCGTAGTCATGGTGGGGAGGGGTTGCAGTTCGGTGGTCTGAGGATCTCGTCACTGCTTTTTGCAGATGATGTGGTCCTCATTGGATCATCGGCCTGTGACCTTCAGCACTCACTGGATCGGCTGGCGGCCGAGTGTGAAGCGGCTGGGATGAGGATCAGCACCGCTAAATCTGAGGCCATGACTCTTAGCAGGAAACCGGTGGATTGCTTACTCCGGGTAGGAAATGAGTCCTTAGCCCAAGTGAAGGAGTTCAAGTACCTCGGGGTCTTGTTCGCGAGTGAGGGTACTATGGAGCGTGAGATTGGCCGGAGAATCGGAGCAGCGGGGGCGGTATTGCGTTCGCTTTACCGCACCGTTGTAACGAAAAGAGAGCTGAGCCGCAAGGCAAAGCTCTCGATCTACCGGTCGATCTTCGTTCCTATCCTCACCTATGGTCATGAGGGCTGGGTGATGACCGAAAGGACGAGATTGCGGGTACAAGCGGCCGAGATGAGTTTTCTCAGAAGGGTGGCTGGCGTCTCCCTTAGGGATAGGGTGAGAAGCTCAGCCATCCGTGAGGAACTCGGATTAGAGCCGCTGCTCCTTTACTTAGAAAGGAGTCAGCTGAGGTGGTTCGGGCATCTGGTAAGGATGCCCACTGGGCGCCTTCCTTGGGAGGTGTTTCAGGCACGTCCAGTGGGGAGGAGACCTCGGGGAAGACCCAGGACTAGGTGGAGAGATTATATCTCAACACTGGCCTGGGAACGCCTCGGGATCCCCCCGTCAGAGCTGGTCAATGTGGCCCGGGAAAGGGAAGTCTGGGGCCCCCTGCTTGAGCTGCTCCCCCCGCGACCCGACCCCGGATAAGCGGATGACGATGAGGATGAGGATGAGGATTATACTACCAAAGAAGTGTTGGGCTACTTCTAGCCTTTTAAGTGGTTTAAAATAGCAATTTAGTTTTTACCATGAGACTTGCCCCCATCGTTCCAAGTCTATAGCGTTTTGGTAGAATCGGCTAAAAACAGCCAACTTAAGTCAACATTCACTTTTTTGCTCCCAAATGAACATCCCATTTCGTTATCATATTAAACATATCCCAGATCCATTTTACACCGGATTTATCCTTTCATTTTTTTACTTGTTTTAAAAAGTTAAAAGTAACCCTGGTTGAAGTTCTTCAACCAGGGGCAATTTACTATAAATGTAAATTGCCCTTTGACCTCTTCACCTTTGTACCACAAGTTCTGATTACGTTTAGTTATTTATTTTCAAGTCAGTGACGGACTGGGATTAAAAAACAGCCCTGGCATTTTCACCCACCAGCGGCCCACACAGGGACGCGCACGCACACGCGTGCCCGCAGCACACAGATATAACTTCACATCCACGGAAATAACACGCACTTTTTTAGCCCCATTGGTGATGAACTCTAACTTTAATATGCATAGACTGAAGACTGACTGTCCTCACTGTTCCTCCCTGTCCTCCTGTCATACTCCCTGCCACTGGTCTGTTTGTTCAGTGTCTTGAACATTAGTGCTAGCGCTGGTGCTACTAGCTGAAGCTGCACTTGGCAGCTTAAAAAACAAATCGGTCAGTTCCGCAAATTTTTCACTGTCAGCCAACAATAATTTCCTGGATTTCTCTCTCTTTTTCTCCGCTCCTCCCTTCTGTCGCCTAATTCCTCGATTCATAGTTCATACTCATAGTAACCTCAGCAGACTGGTATCTTCCAACTTTCAACTTCCAACAACACCCTATACGCAGACGCAGTCTGATTCGGTTTTGAAATTCCCAGAAGTCATTGCTTCATATAACTTTTGTAAAGCAATAATACAATTTAAAATACAGGCAGATTTGTTGTATTTCAATTTCAAACATTGCACTTTTTAAACATCTGATTGAATAAGGGTACTAAATAATTTAGACCGATGTAAATATTAAGGGCAACCATGACTGTAGTATATAGACTCATATCTGGTATAAACCAAAATGTAAAATCATGCTTGTCGGGTCATGCTTGTCGGGTTCGCGCGGCCGCGACAAGCATGACGCCCCGTGATTGGCCGGCCCAAATGGCCCACGAGAGGCCGCGGCCCTTCTGGCATTTGCCCGAATGCCAGACCGTCCAGTCCATCACTGTTTCAAGTAATAATGTTGCTTTCCTTCTCTGATCTGCTGCTTATGTTTTGTTTATTTCACTTCGTGGTCATCCAGTGTTACTGATTTGTTTTGCAAATTTTTTTTTCTATTTTGTACTGTTACTAGTCTGTAGACTCTCTACTGTTCTCAACTGTTTTCACTTTAATTTGATAGTCCTAAGACCTGTCTACTAATGCTTAGTTGAATATCGACTGATAGTTTGTTGACCATCAACAGATAGTCAACTATTTTCTCTGTTTTGCTCTGTTTATAGTTTGTAGACACTAAACTGTTTTCACTTTAATTTGATAGTCCGAAGACCTGTCTACTAATGCTTAGTTGATTAGATCCATTAGATGATTCATTAGATGATATATGTACATTGTGAGTAGGGGGGCAGTTGATCAATACTAAAGGTAAGTTGAGTATTGGTTAATAACAGCAGTTGATGGTCATCTTACTAGAAGTTGACACTCAACAGATGGTTAGTTGAATATTGATAAAGAACATTATAATGTATTTTTCAGACTGTTTTTGTAAAATATTTGGTAACACTTTACTTGAAGGTACCGTCATAAGAGTGACATGACATTGTCATAAGAGTGACATGACACAGTCATAAAAATGTCATAAACATTATGTCAATGTCATTAAACGTTTATGACTGTTGTCATTAAGAGTCATTCGATTTGGTAATGACAAGTTGACATTATTTTGGTTGTCTTCATTATGACAACTTGACATTAATCAAGGTGACATAACCAGAATTTGTCTTTGTCATGACAACTTGACATTAAATTTGTTTGCGATGTCCTTATTATGACAACGTGACATTATTCAAAGTGACATTACTAGAAAATGTCTTTGTCATGACAACTTGACATTAAATTTGTTTGAGATGTCCTTATTATGACAACGTGACATTATTCAAAGTGACATTACTAGAAAATGTCTCTGTCACGACAACCTGACATTAACGAAATATGCATCTATTTTTGTGTTTATGGCAAGTTGACAATGATTATTATAATTAGCTGTGCAAGGTTAAAGACCAATTCTAGCACTTGGTCATTGATGTTTGACAGAATACCAAAAACTGACTGTCATGACATCATTATGACAATGTAATGACAAAATTCTTTGACCTAAAGTAAAGTGGTAGCATTTTGATCTGTCATTAACGTATCATGAAGGATAAACTGACTGTCATGACATCATTATGACAATGTAAAGACAAAATTCATTGACCTAAATTAAAGTGGTAGCATTTTGATCTGTCATTAACATATGAAGGATAAACTGACTGTTATGACATCATTAGGACAATGTTTTTATTATCATTATCATTAACATTGACAATTTTATTTTCTCAAACATATGAACTGGTTGTCACAACATCATACACGTTATAATGTGCTTAGAAACAGGACCTCTTCTGCCCAACACCCACCCACTCAGGAACTAAACAATACCATAATATTCATAACATGCATGCTCATGCATAATGACATTCAATAAAGAACAGACAGTAACTATTTATGAAAAATAAAAATAAAATGGAAGAAACATGTCTGTCATGACTGACTGTCAAAAGTGATTACTTTTGTGCCTTCTTTATGTCATGCACCAGTTGACCCAAAACGCCACCGTGATGTCGAATCGCCAGCCAGTAATACCACTCAATCATCTGTAGGTGTATTTTGAGTGATTATTTTGTTCTATTACCTCTCAGGCGCCATATTTGTTGTTTGTATGTCTGCCATGCCCGCTCTATGTGCTGGGTATGGGCTCCAGTTTGTGGGTTCACAAAATTCTGCTTATGGCAAACACTAAATTGTTCGTACCCATACTGGGCAAGGCGGTCCTTGTAAGCGCGCCACTCATCAGAGACAATGTTGGCATTCCTCCTGACATGCCTTCGGATTTGGCGCAAGAGGGTTGTCCCGCGGCGGTTCCTCACTAGTTTCAGGATGGGTGTCCTAGATTCCTCCTCCACTTCCAACATCCCAAAGACCCAGGTGTGAGAACGCCTCCAAGTGTTGCCGCAACGGCCACGATGATACTACAAACAAAAAAACAAAACAAAATACAATGTGACATAATGTTCTTTGTTGTTTTGACTATGTGGTTATGTAACCCTCAAGCTCCTTTAAGAAATACTAATGCAAAACATTGCAATTTGATCTGACATCAGATGTGACGGGACAATCAATATAGATATAATGTATGTGCTGATTAAGATCGTTGCATTGAATAGTGGTTGTTGTGATTATTTATTCCATTAGAACGGGCCTGAACTGAAGCTGTGGAAACCTACTTAATATGTGACACTTCCCCCTCCTGCGCCGCCACTCCCATCTCGGCGCGCCTTGATCTACCAAACTAGGGTCCATTGTATCGAAAGTATCGTCCCATGTGATTTCATTTAGGATGGTAATCTTTTGCACCAAAATGGAAAAGGATAGTAGGATGGGGTGGGTTGTGAACAAACACACTATCTACTGTACCTACCGTTTGTGAGCAAATTTGCTTTCATCAATCGCAACAAATCGATGGCGACCTCCAATCCTCATCCCTCTCTTCCTGAGGCGTTTGACGGCAGCCACGCAAACCTGTGAAAACAGAAGTAAAAAATCAATATACTACAACGTAATTGAAAAATCTTTTCCAAATATGTTAAATTGAAGTAGTACTTATGAATGGAGTTCTATGTGTATCATACGTAATTCTTTTTTTTTTATGTATCAGCTATCAGCCACTGAATAAGTAAAATATAGTATTAATTCTGTACTGTAAGTCTTGTGGTCTCTGACTTGTTTGAATCAATATTGCATCATTCACCAACCTCTCTGAGTTTTTGGGTCATTCTGGACAATGTCCTTGAGCTTGCTGCTATACCATCACAGATCATGTCCAGTTGTTTCAACCGCAAACCTTGTGCAAACCTTAAGAAAAGTAAATTATATTGAAGACATACTGTGAACTAATACATAGGTAATTAAGTAATATACACATGGGGCTGAAACAGGGAGCACATCCCAAAATGTTCAATCTTTCTTGACATTCAAATTCAGCATGGTTGAAATTTGAAAATAAAGTTGGTTTAGTTGGAAATTAAGGTGCACTACGGACTCTTCTGGCCCGCAGCCTAATTGCTAAAGCAGATATTTAAGTTTTTAGTTACAGTATACTATTCCTCTCAGGAAGAGCAAAGCATTTAGAATATACTTGGTAGTTTGAAAATTCAGACAGAAAATCAGCAACAAGATTTAATAAAAATTCTGTACATTTTCCCCTTCTTCCACCTTAGCAAATATCACTGCTCATTATTTAGCCTATGAAAATGACAGCAAGCCTAGGCCTATATCAAAACAAAAAACGGAAGGATTTTAAATACATTTCTAAAGTAATTTGCCTAAAACTATTCACAAAAAAGTCTTCATTCCATCAAAACATGAAAGTTCCTAGGGATAACTTTTTAACCAGGGTGACTTTTATTTTTTTACATGCATTAACACAGAATGAGATAACAGAGTCAGAGCGCACATATTAATTTCGTGCCTACCTGTGTATGAATTCGAGCCATTTTGCCAAAGGAATGTGGGATTTTGAGAATATTGTTCCATGTCGTACTGACAGCAGGTGGTTTTTATGACGATTACAGACCCTAAAGAAGGAAAAAATTATCACCAATTAAAGCCTTGACTAGTCAGTAACGTTACTGATTATGATATTTCAATAGAGCCCATCTTACCTGCGAAATCCATCGCTGCATCTAGATTTCTTCAGATGCATCTTGCCATTGCATCTTGCGCAGGTTATATTGCTTTTCAATAGTCCCCATTTACACATCCATTTCACAGCTTTTCTTTTGTTTTCTGTAGTGTCGGGGCGCCGACTGTTTCTCAAAAGTCCTCGTAATAATCTTGTCATCGTGCTTTACTGCCTCGATGTCTCCTTTCTACCCACAGCACAGAATAGCGCTTAAAATTAGGCGGCAATCTTGAATTTACCGTAATTACACCAATACTGCCGCAAAAAAATAATATATATATATCACTTGTTGAAGAAATTTTAGAAAGTGACACGATAACAAGCCATGCATCATTTGAATAATTTCCTCTTTTGCTTCTCTTATCTGGATGCATAGTTTGTTTTAAAGTTGTACATGAATGCGTTAAGTCTTCAGTGCACTGCACTGCAGGTATTGGTCTATTACCTGCTTTACGGTAACAGGCACTACTCAGCAGAAGTTCCGGACGGTTCCACAGGACGCTTGTTGAAGACGACAAGAGGGAAAAGAACTACTACGACTAAAGCGAAGTTCGAAAGAGAGGTAATTCAAACGAAGCATATTATAACTTATTTTTTTGTAAATACACGTTATATCTCTGGCAGCTGTCTTCCTTGGTCAGTATTTGGTAGTTCATTGCTCACTATGTTAACGTTAGCTAACATTAGCTAGGTAAGGACAGGGCCTGAATTTCTGCGTGGGGTGTAACTTATTGTGCACAATTTAATTGATTCCTGCAAATTAATAATGTTTAATAATGCGGGGATTCCCCACACATTTACAGTGGTGTAACCTTATGTTATTCAACCAACGTCTGCAGCGGTGCTTACTGCCGGAGTCTGGCCGCAACTGCTGTGTCCGACTGTCTGACTTTGACCCTGAACACATCTGTAGCTCTCTCTGTACCAACCGCTAACGTTAGAGAGAGAGAGAGAGAGAAAAAAAGACAAACTAACATACGGTAATAAGTTTGAGGAAACAAACACAGAGGCTGGCTAAATAGTAAATCTATATCATGTGAGGCTGGAACCTGCGCAGAAAAACAAACAAACAGCAAAGACCGAAAAACGAATGAAAATAGCGCCACGTGATGTCAGCATAACAACCTTAACCTTAATCCTCAGACAGGTAATGTTAACTGTAACATTATAGTAAGAGCTTCAATTAAACAAAGGTGATAACGGTGCAATGAGTAAATGTTGCCCTGCTGCGTTTTATCAACTCTTGTTACAAAACGTCTCTCATTCAGCAGTCCTGAAGAGAGAACTTCCAGTTAGCTAGAATGCAAACTTATTTTATAGCCTATTCTAGATTTTAAGAGAGGTTGTGAGATGTAAATGGCTTTTTCCCTCTTTTTTATGCTGGTCTAGATGGAAACTCGTGGCAAGAAGAGAGGTGAAGGGAGCAGCAAGACTAAAAGACCATCCAACCCTAACCTGTGTTCCTCTATGACTGGTGAGTTTAAAAACATTAGAAATCATTGAATAAATATATAGTTTTCCAATAATTTTGAAGCCTCGTACTGTATGAGGCATGCATGTATAAAAGTGGTATCACCTTGGCAGCTCATACACTTTTGTGTGTTCCATATAATAAACATTACATACATGATGTCCCAGTTTCTTCAATACTATGGATAACAATAGGCAACGTCTTGTAATGGTTTTAGGCTAGATAAATTGATTTTTACATGACTTAGGCCAAAAGACAGAGGGATTTGGAGTAATGCATCTCAAAATCTTGGTAACTTTTACTCTGAGTACATTTTAAATTAGCTACTTTTTACTTCTACTTGAGTAGATTTTTACACCAGTACTTTTACTTTTACTTGAGTAAAATTTCATCTAGGTGACTGTACTTTTACTTGAGTAGATTTTTTATGACTCTTTCCACCCCTGCACAACTGTAGCTGAAACCTGACCTAATTGTTCATCAACATTATCCTCTTGTTTGAGGTGTCTGTGTACCAAGTAGTAGTAAAAAAGAACAAGAACATTTGGCACTACATAAATCAAGTTACAGCTAAAGCTTACTTCATGGAGCATATAGCATAAAACTGAAACTTAAGGCCATTCTCTCCATTAGGTCAGCTTTAGCTGCCTGGCCATAACTCAGTGTATGTTGCACCAAAGGTTGTCCTCGACTAAAGATTTTCATAGTCGAGTCTGATTTGTCTGATTTTGCCCTCAGTCGACTAATCGTTGATTCATGATGTTTATTGATTCATGATCTCATTTGCATTTCTTTCTGCTACAGAAAAAAAGAGTTTAAACACCCGAATAAACAAATACTTCAGTCTCATTATAATATAAGAAAACAGAAATTCTGTGTAAAATCAGATGTTCAGCACTGCAGCAGGGAGCACCCCTATATATTCAGAATCCTTTTTTTTTTTTCACAACCACATTTTGCGACTATTTGACGAGCTTCAGTCGAATCAGACTTCTCCGAATCGAATCGTTGAATAGTTGACTATTTGAATAGTATTCAAATTAATAAATATGAATAAATAATAGTATTCAAATAAATTGTCTTCTTTTTCCTATGGACCACATGTGATGAGCTTCAACAATGGGGCTTAGGTCTAACACCAAACTTCTCCTTTAAGGAAATCAATCATAACTAATTCAAATTTTGTCATCTTCTCTTCCAAGTGACAACCATCGATGGCGTGGTGCGGCGCTACATGAGGGCTCTCAAGAGCTTCAAAAAAACTGGATCCATGAAGCGAGCCTTTGAGCATTTGGGGGTGGACCGGAACACCATAGCAAGGACCGCCCCAATCGCTGAGGTCCACATCATTTTCCCAGACATATTTGAGGGTTTGAGTAAAGATAGCCATGACAAAATCTCCACCTTCACAGAGAGGTGCAGGGAAGCCATAACAGCAGAAATGGCGAGCACACTGACGCACAAAAAAAATGCAGGTGAACTACTGCCGATCACTTACAAAATGACCTAATCATTAGACAATTGGCTTTATGCACAGCTCCACGACTTCCTGAAATAAGCCAGCTTGTTTATTTCATGTCTTACATTATTGGACCAACTGATTAATCCAGGTGTGTCTGACCTCACAACAATGGTCAGGCACACCTGGATTAATCAGTTGGTCCAATAATGTAAGACATGAAATAAACGAGCTGGCTTATTTCAGGAAGTCTTGGAGCTGTGCATAAAGCCAATTAGTCAATAGTTTTTATTGTTGTTCATATTTTGTTAAGAAACTTTTTCCAGTATTTGTGTTTGCTTGTTTTGTAGCAATGTTGCAGTTATTACAGGCCCAGAAGTCACAATGTATGCCAGCAATAGCTGGTTAAGTTTGATTTGAGTCATTAGACCTCTAGATTTTGAGTTAAGTTTGATATTGTTGATAGCTACTGGTCAGGAGCAGCAAAGCATTCTGTAAGGGTGATCAAAAGCAGCTTTTACCCATTAGTTTGAGTAAAAATGGTAAGGGAAATACATGCAACATGTTCATGGTCAGTAATCATGACATGAGTGTTGAGCAGAAGAGGTTTCTAAGCACATTGTAACGTGTATAGTATAATGTTGTGACCTTGTGTCGTGATAATGATGATGACAGCCAGTTCATATGTTCATGAGAAAATAAAATTGTCAATGATGTTATAATAAAAACATTGTTATAATGATGTCATAACAGTCAGTTTATCCTTCATGATATGTTAATGACAGATCAAAATGCTACCACTTTACTTTAGGTCAAAGAATTTCTTCATTACATTGTCATAATGATGTCATGACAGTCAGTTTATCCTTCATGATATGTTAATGACAGATCAAAATGCTACCACTTTACTTTAGGACAAAGAATTTCTTCATTACATTGTCATAATGATGTCATGACAGTCAGTTTATCCTTCATGATATGTTAATGACAGATCAAAATGCTACCACTTTACTTTAGGTCAAAGAATTTTGTCATTACATTGTCATAATGATGTCATGACAGTCAGTTTATCCTTCATGATACGTTAATGTCAGATCAAAATGCTACCACTTTACTTTAGGTCAAATAATTTTGTCATTACATTGTCATAATGATGTCATGACACTCAGTTTTTGGTATTCTGTCAAACATCAATGACCAAGTGCTAGAATTGGTCTTTAACCTTGCACAGCTAATTATAATTATCATTGTCAACTTGCCATAAACACAAAAATACATGCATATTTCGTTAATGTCAGGTTGTCGTGACAGAGACATTTTCTAGTAATGTCACTTTGAATAATGTCACGTTGTCATAATAAGGACATCTCAAACAAATTTAATGTCAAGTTGTCATGACAAAGACATTTTCTAGTAATGTCACTTTGAATAATGTCACGTTGTCATAATAAGGACATCGCAAACAAATTTAATGTCAAGTTGTCATGACAAAGACAAATTCTGGTTATGTCACCTTAATTAATGTCAAGTTGTCATAATGAAGACAACCAAAATAATGTCAACTTGTCATTACCAAATCGAATGACACTTAATGACAACAGTCATAAACGTTTAATGACATTGACATAATGTTTATGACATTTTTATGACTGTGTCATGTCACTCTTATGACAATGTCATGTCACTCTTATGACGGTACCTTCAAGTAAAGTGTTACCAAATATTTTAACAAAATAAAATGATCTTATAGTTAACTAACAGTTAGTTGAATGCATGTTACATATTTGTTGACAGTTATTTTGAGTATCAACTAACTCACTGTTGAATATCAACTAAATATATAGTCATAGTGCAACTTGTGGTTAACTGACAGTTGAATGCATGTTTCTTATCTGTAGAAAGAGCACTGTTGAATATCAACTAAAAATGTACTAATAGCGCAACTTATAGTTGACTAACAGTTAGTTGAATCCATGTTGCTTATCTGTTGAGATAGTTCGGTTGAATGTCAACTCATTCACTGTTGACATGCAACTGTATATCTCTACTGATAGCTTGTTGAGTGTCAACAATGGACTATCAAAATAAAGTGTCACCGAGATGGTGTATTACAGTCACATACATACATTTCATTTCATTTCATTCAAAATCCATGGCCATATCACGGAAATTGGCATGTTTCCGTGTGGATTCCTCGGATTTTGAGTTAAGCGTCCGTGGTCATTTCACAGACTCCTGTGAGACCAGGTTGCCAGATCCCCACACTACATGATCCCTCCCCCTGTGGTCCGGCGGAATTGTCCCTGCTCCGGACCTTGGCGTATTTGGGATTTTTGTTTTAATTTGTTTCCCAAATCTCAGGAACAAGGTACAACATGACATGTTTTGTTATTCCCTGGTTCTGCGTCACAGGTTAGAAATGGGAGGGGAGGATAAGAACTGTGCAATCGTTGGGGAGTTGAACCCAATCGTTTGCGATGATGTTGGCGGTATATGGGAGAGGATGACCCTCTAACCAAATAATAGCATGTTAAACTCAAGCCAGTGTGCAGGAAATATTTCATGAGAACCAAAAAGGTGGCTGGTAAGATTTTTTTACTGGATTCTGGTCTTGAAGATGAATAGGAGAGAGAGAGAGAGAGAGAGAGAGAGAGAGAGAGAGAGAGAGAGAGAGAGAGAGAGAGAGAGAGAGAGAGAGAGAGAGAGAGAGAGAGAGAGAGAGAGAGAGAGAGAGAGAGAGAGAGAGAGAGAGAGAGAGAGAGAGAGAGAGAGAGAGAGAGAGAGAGCAGCTGCTGGGTCAGGTGTTGGACTTGGACCCTCTGTTGCATCCGTCTGCTGGTCTTGTCTGGACATACACAATAAAAAGGGTAAGGTACTGGTTGTTTGTTATACCCTTTGGGCGCACGTTTTTTCAATGTGGGAAAATCTGCTAAGATAGCCGATTGACTCTTTTCCCAACGCCAGAAGAAGAGCCTTTCTGTCTTTTTTCAAGTGGGTCAAGTTTTATTGGCACATCCAATATTGGAGTGTTCCAAAATCAAAAGTCAACAACAAGCATCTTTAAGGACCATTATTCACCAAATTCTTATTGTATGCCCATTTGAAACCACACAGCACTTCCTATTAATGTAAATACATTGACTGCAAAGCTAAAATGTCCCTTGAAAGCAATATATATATATCTTCTACAAATTTAAAGATATGTTTTTTACTGTGCATAAACAACAATGCTTCTGTATTTAATCATTTATTACTTACATTGTTACTATTATTTGAATAAGCAATGCCTTATGAAGAAGGCAGTATGGACAACCTGGTATCACGCGATTTCGTGCTCATACGCAGAAACATTAAGGTATTCAAAACCAGAGCACGATTGTCCGAAATTGTCGAAACGAAATGTAAACCAATGCATTCTGAATGGGAGCGTTTCTCTGATGTTTTCGTGCTACAGAGAACAAAATGTAAAACAATGCATTTTGAATGGGAGCGTTTTTCAGACGAGAGAGAGAGAGAGAGAGAGAGAGAGAGAGAGAGAGAGAGAGAGAGAGAGAGAGAGAGAGAGAGAGAGAGAGAGAGAGAGAGAGAGAGAGAGAGAGAGAGAGAGAGAGAGAGAGAGAGAGAGAGCAGACAGTACAGCGCACCCTCTAGTTGTATATGTGTCAATATTTCAGATTTCTTAAGCAGAGACGAAACGAGAGAGGGAGAGGGAGAGAGAGAGCCTTCGGAAGGGGTGTGCGCAGATAGTACAGTGCACCCTCTAGTTATATATATTAGAGCTGTCAGTTAAACGCGTTATTAACGGCGTTAACGCAAACCAATTTTAACGGCGTTAAAAAAAATTATCGCGCGATTAACGCAAATATTTTATTTACAAAAAAAAACTTTTTTTTTTTTTTTTTTCTTTGGCTCAAAACAAAGAAGCAGTAGCCTGACTGCTATGTTCAAATGACATTTGTTCAAAGCAGTCGTTTAATTGCACTATAGGCTCTTTTTTTGTATCGTCCTGTTTTGATCAGTATATGCCAATGTTGTTATCAATAAAAAATCATTTGCACAAGACAAGCCGATGCACTTCACCATGTTGATAAGAGAATTAAAATGAGAAGAATTATGGGACAAAAAAATCAAGGGATATTTAGCATAGAAAAATAATTTGCGATTAATCACGATTAATCGTGAGTTAACTATGACATTAATGCGATTAATCACGATAAAATATTTTAATCGCTTGACAGCTCTAATATATATATGTCAATATTTCCGATTTTTTAAGCAGACCTCCTCAAAAATTGAAACAAATTATTTGTGCTCCACAGAACGAAATGTTATCCAATGCATTTTGAATGGGAGCGTTTCTCAGACAATTTTCGTGCTCCACAGAACAAAACGAGAGAGAGAGAGAGATAGAGAGAGAGTCTTCAGAAGGGGTGTGTGCAGATAGTACAGTGAACCCTCTACTTATGTATTTGTCAAAACAACAAATGCATCAAAGGGTAAATGTAGTGTATTACGGATACTCTGATTTACCAGTTTTTTGCAGCAGGCCTCCTCAAAAACATTTTGTTCTCTCTTCATATCATTCTGCCTTGGCAAACTTTATGAAAAAAATTTGTCTCGCTCGCGACTGACCCGTCACTCCAGTCTCTCCCAATAGTGAAATTAAGTGGTTAACTGTAAAAGGAGCGTCGGAAACACCGCCTGTCTTTGCGCACCATGGCCATTAATTAAGGGAATGCTGAGAGAATGAAAGAGTCGAGAAAAAGAAGACTAAATATGCAAATATGTTATGTGCAATCTAACAACTGCATGCAGGTGCAGTTAAGGCTGTTGTTATTCTGTGGCCCAATCAATTTCACCTGAACGGCTGTTGCGATCATCACCGAGATCGGGAGATATTGTTTGATAATGTGTGATCATTTATACCTTTGTAATGAATATATAGAATAGAATAGAACAAGAAAATGCATTTCCTGCAGAAAATGTGGTGAGTGCTGTAGTGCACCTGTTTGTCTCCATTGTAACACGCCATTGTCTGCCTGTGTGTTGGCTGTGTCATGCTGTTACCTTTTGTTTTGAGATGCCATAGTGGTTTAGGTGAATGGGTAAGACACCCTTGGGTTTACACTACCATCCCGTAGTTCAGGTTAGAAGCGGGGCCGCCCTCTGTATGTATTAGCATGGTTGTATGTGTGCACTAGTTAGTTGTCACTTTATCTTGTTTTCTTTGATTTGGCTCCGCTTATAATTCCCTATTCCCCTTGGCAGAACACTCGCCAAATAAACACACTCATGTACTTAGTTTTCTGTTGTGCCATGCTTTATTGTTCTCCCAGTCAGTCCAACAGCAACATGTGTTATGGTTCCCCTACTCCCCCCCCTAGACGTAGCAAGCTAACATCCTGGAGCCGGAACATATTTGGGGGCTCGTCCGGGATCCTCATTGTAGGACTCCACGTCGGGCTGGCTTTGAGTTGTTCGGTGCAGGTGTGCGCATAGTGTAGCTGGTTTGTGTGTATAGGATAGGCAGTATTTGTTTTTGTAGGGCTCGTTATGGAGGCTTTTGATTTGGGTGTCTTTTTGGCTGATCCGTCTATGGATCGGATTGACAGATGCCGGAAGGCTGATTTATATGCCATAGCGGCTCATTTTGAGTTTCCAGTTCAGGGGGCCCTGATCAAAGCGAGACTTAAGGAGTGTGTCGTGGATCAACCCAGTCGCCAACAAAAAACGTTGACGGTGTACGTTTCCATGAACACTGGATACGTAGCATTTCAACGTAAAATAGCGTGTTATACCTACAGTATCCACGCGTGCCGCTGTGGAGGCGGGTTTCGGGGTTTGGTTTTCACGGGTTTCGCGGCAAATTGTGGACACGATTGTTGAGGGGGGGGGGGGGGGAGGTAGACTGTTTTGACCAGGGAAGGGGGGGGGGAAGACACGTTTGTTGAGGGGGGGGACGGGACACGTTTGTAGGGGGGGGAAACAAGTTAGTTGAGGGGGGGGGGGGGGGGAGACACGTTTGTTGAGGGGGGGGGGGGGGGGGGGGACACGTTTGTAGGGGGGAGGGAACACGTTTGTTGAGGGGGGGGGGGGGGGGGACACGTTTGTTGAGGGGGGGGACACGCTCGACAACGAGAGTTGTTTTTTATTGAAAGCTCGACAACGAGAGTTGTCAAGCTTTCGATGGTCACGTCACTCTCGGTGACGGTGTCGACAACAATGAACACACGAACAATGAACATGTTAATAGAACAACACACAACCACATAACATCCCGAACCCATTAACCCCACTTAATCCTAACAACAAAACAAGTTAACAAAAGTTTATTTTGTCAACTGACAACCCCAATTCCCAGAATCCCCCGAGGCTCCGGAACACGGCGTCCACACCCGTGGTCGCCACAATATATATATTTTTTCATTTTACATTCCCCTCTGCCTTGGAGCAAAGCGTGACCCTGAAAACGTTTTCTTCTCCATTCGAAATTAATGGGGGAATAGCACCAACAGGGGGCCATACGTTCTCCTAGCATTTGGTGAAATTGTTACGTAGCCTATATTAATCTTTATTATCTGAATGGGAAATGCAATATTTTAGGACAGATACACCATTAAACGCGTTTCTAATGACATTTCTAGCGAGAAATGTACATTTTCCTTACATAATCTTCAGTCAGTGAATGTGTATGATCTTTATTAATCTTTATTATCTGAATGGGAAATGCAATATTTTAGGACCGATTCACTGTTAAACGTGTTTCTAATAACATTTCTAGCGAGAAATATACTTTTGACTTGCATAATCATCAGTCAGTGATTGTGTCTGATCTTTAGTTTTATAGTTATTAGGAAGATTTTATCGGCTCGCTCGCATGTTTCAACGACGTCAGGTTGTTAGGGACGCTGCTTTCGCTAAACTAGCAGCTCACGTGTTTCCTGCGTTTGTGTTATTAAACCGTTACTTTATGTAACTTTTAATGATATCATCTTGTTAGAAACACGTATATCTGAGAGCCAACCCAGTCGCCAAAAGCATACGTTGACAGTATACGTTTCGTGAACACTGGATTACGTCGCATTTCAACATAAAATAGCGTGTTATACACACACACACACGCACACACACGCACGCACACACACACACAGACACGCACACGCACACACACACACACGCACACGGTGCATTTCTATGGAGTTAGAATCATGCCAAAACCCCGCACACATGCAAAATGTGTTTTGCTCACGCATAACGATTCACACGCACACAAAACGTGTTTTACTCACGCACAATGATTCACAAACACGCTGAGTGCGGTTTGCAAATACAAAACATCATTCACAAACTAATGCATTTTGCTTCAGAAACAAATACAGTATGTTTTACACAAAGTACAAAAAAAAAATAAGTCACGTCGTTGTTGTGTAGTGTGAATCACAGGACATTTATTTGTCACGTGACTTTTGGCACTAATTTTCCACCTTGCTGATCCGTGCGCAAATGCATTCCGATCCGTGCGCAAATGCATTCCGATCCACGCGCATCTTTCGTGTTCCGTACTTGTAGAATTGTTTTGTGCACTTGAAGGATTTTTTTTTTTACTTTGTGTAAAACATACTGTATTTGTTTCTGAAGCAAAACGCATTCGTTTGTGAATGATGTGTTGCATTTGCAAACCACACTGAGCGTGTTTGTGAATCATTGTGCGTGAGTAAAACACGTTTTGTGTGTGTGTGAATCGTTATGCATGAGCAAAACACGTTTTGCGTGTGTGCAGGGTTTTGGCATGATTCTAACTCCATACATTTCGCTGCTAAAACAACAACAAAAAGATATTCCCTCAAATATTATTACTTTCAAAACATTGGCCAAAATGGCCAATAATATCATTTTTATTTGGGATGCTTCTAGGACATTTTGGGTGGATTTTGAACGGTATGTGGGCAGCATGTTTTTTGCAGGACCTGGCAACCCTGCGCTGTTGCCCGAGGTGCTGAAATGCTCCGGAACAGATCTGGATCCACCACCCCCCCCCCCCCCCCCCCCCCCCCCTAAATAAATACTATGGCAGAATAAAGAATAAATACATGCATTATCATTAAATTTGATCATTTGTTTTTACAGTAGAGTGGTGGAGGGATTACGTATGTTGGCCAACCCGGAAGTTAGCGTCGCCCTGGGTTCCCTTGACAAAAAGCCAACGGGTTTTTCCATTGGATTTTGGATTATTGCAGAAAAATTTGCATATTTGAAGCACCTCCTCAAAAACGGAAAATAAATAAATAAATAAAAATAACTGTGCTCCAAAGAACGAAATGTAAACCAATGCATTCTGAATGGGAGTGTTTCTCAGATTTTTCCATGCTACACAGAACGAAATGTAAACCCATGCAAATAAAGACTTCATGGTCATAATAATTTAAATATCATTAATCTCCTGAGTGTGTTGGGTGGCATTCTATTTTTTTTCAACGGGGCTGCATCCAGTCACTTGACCGTCATGGTTGCTATGGTGGTTGCTATCGACCGCCCCCTCTAATCCTTACATGCCTCTAAAAACCACGCGGCAAATGAGCTGCCGTCAATTGTGTTGTTTTTGTCGTAAACTGGGGTCCAACGGTTAAAAAATAGACAGATATTCCGAGGTATCCTTATAAGGCAGCTTGGATGTTTTTATTTTCTGCAGTTTAGACTTCTTCTATAACCTATTTTTGAAAGCAAAACACCAAGTTCATTGATTTAACGAGGCAGGGTTATTTGAAACAATTAATTAAATAAATATTTGTGAGAGGTCATTCCTTCTCCTGAGTTTGCTTCCTATTTATGTCTGGTGTACACCCCTACTGTCCAAAAGCAACCCCCCCCCCTCCCCATATGGATTTGGAGAGTTGTTGCCACGTCCCTGTGGTGGAAGTATCATATAATATGAAAGAGGGCATTCAATTATACTACAATGATCAATTAGGAGGCCGAAGCCCTAAAGGAAGTGATGCAATAGGTGACTGAGTCGAGAATATTTAAGTAAACTGTACTTTGGGGTCTCTTATATATCAAAGGGGGTTTCAAAGGACGCATACGCTTCAACCTGTGGCTCCAGCCCTACAGGAAATGACTCAGCAAGTGCTCCATCTCGTTGCACCTCACCCAGCAGCTCGCTTGCAAGATTTTGGCCTGAAGTTCTTCCCAGACCTACACCCTAACAGTCCAACATGCATATCTGAGAATCAGGCCACTCTTTAATAATGGCAAAAAGTTAAGAGAGAAATACACATTCACTTTTTGTTATCTCATAAGCGGCGTGGTGCCGGCTCCTTTTGACCCCAGACTTCAAAGACGTGGCCACAGGCCAGCTGTGTCTACACACATTAAGCCACAAATGTACACCTCCATCCCGCAAAAAATGGGGCCTAGAAACTAACCTCTGTCTTATGTACATTGACTGAACTGTTGGAGGTCACGCCCCTTTTCCGGCCTTTTCGAGATAGCTAGGGATGCTAAAATGTTTACACACATTTCCCGGGGCCCCGAGAACGACATATCCAAGATTTGTAGTTCTAGCCCATTTCTTTTTTTTTTTTGAATATGTTTCGGGGTATTAATTAGCTGTCGATTTTGGAGGCCTTTATCAATAATGACCATCAATAGATTTGCTTCCCGATGGAGATTCTTGACAAATTACATGTTATTTAATACATTTACATTTATTTAGCAACTACACGTTAAGCTGAGTCCAATGAGATCAAGCTCGCCCTCTTGCTACACCGAGATCATGTCCTAGACCTAGGTGTACCATGTAAAATACATGTTACCATTTGCTAGAGTGTCATGCTTGGTGTCATTGGACTCAGCACAACGTGTAGATGCTAAATAACATGTCATTTGTCACAAATTTCTATCGGGAAGCAAATCAATAGCTGCTCATTATTGATTAAGGCCTCCAATTTCGACAGCTAATTACTACCATTAAACATGTTTGACTAGGCTCATGTGTGGCACCGTTGCAATCATCTGGAAGCGTAGATGTTGAAGGACACCACCGGGAAGATATTTACATGCTTCTGATTGACTAATGAATTGATTCAGCTATTCCCCCAGAAGTCTGGGGTCAAAAGGTCAAAAGGAGACGGCACCACGCCGCATATGAGAAAAAAGTTAATGCGTATTTCTCTCATAACTTTTTGTCATTATTAAAGAGAGGCCTGATTCTCAGATATGCAGGTTGGATGGCTACGGTGTAGGTCTGGGAAGAACTTCAGGCCAAAATCTTGCAAGCGAGCCGCTGGGTGCAGGTGCAACGAGATGGAGCACTTGCTGAGTCATTTCCTGTAGGGCTGGAGCCACAGGTTGAAGCGCATGCGTCCTTTGAGACCCCCTTTGATATATAAGAGACCTCAAGGTACAGCTTACTTAAATGTTGTCGACCCAGTCACCTATTTCATCACTTCCTTTAGGGCTTCGGCCTCCTAATTGATCATTGTAGTATAATTATATGCCCTCTTTCATATATATGATACCTCCACCACTGGGACATGGCAACAATTCTCCAAATCCATATGGGGAGGGGGGGGGGATGCTTTTGGACAGTAGGGGTGTACACTAGACATAAATAGGAAGCAAACTCAGGAGAAGGAATGACCTCTCACAAATATTTATTTAATAAATTGTTTCAAATAACCCTGCCTCGGTAAATCAATGAGCTTGGTGTTTTGCTTTCAAAAATAGGTTATAGAAGAAGTCTAAACTGCAGAAAATAAAAACATCCAAGCTGCCTTTTAAGGATACCTCGGAACCCGGAATCGGACCCTAGTTTACGACAAAAACAACACAATTGACGGCAGCTCCTTTGCCGCGTGGTTTTTAGAGCCATGTAAGGATTAGAGGGGGTGGTCGATAGCAACCACCATAGCAACCATGACGGTCAAGTGACTGGATGCAGCCCCGTTGAAAAAAAAAAAATACCACCCTACACACTGAGGAGAATAATGATATTTAAATTATTATGACCATGAAGTCTTTATTTGCATGGGTTTACATTTCGTTCTGTGTAGCATGGAAAAATCTGAGAAACACTCCCATTCAGAATGCATTGGTTTACATTTCGTTCTTTGGACCACGGTTATTTTTATTTATTTTCAGTTTTTGAGGAGGTGCTTCAAAGATGCTAATTTTTCTGCAATAATCCAAAATCCAATGGAAAAATCTGTTGGCTTTTTGTCAAGGGAACCCAGGGCGACGCTCACTTCCGGGTTGGCCAACATACGTCATCCCAGCACCACTCTATACTGTAATAACACATGTTGAAGTTGAATGATAATGAATTAATTTATTCTTTATTCTGCCTTAGTATTTATTTATTTATTTAGCAGCGATATGCATTGTGTGTGTGTGTGTGTGTGTGTGTGTGTGTGTGTATGTGTGTGTGTGTGTGTTTGTGTGTGTGTGTGTATAACACGCTATTTTATGCTGAAATGCGAAGTAATCCAGTGTTCACGAAAACATACACTGTCAACGTATGCTTTTGGCGACTGGGTTGGCTCTCAGATATACGTGTTTCTAACAAGATGATATCATTAAAAGTTACATAAAGTAAAGGTTTAATAACACAAACGCAGGAAACACGTGAGCTGCTAGTTTAGCGAAAGCAGCGTCTCTAACAAACTGACGTCGTTGAAACATGCGAGCGAGCCGATAAAATCTTCCTAATAACTATAAAACTAAAGATCCGACATAATCACTGCCTCTCCTGGAACCGTCACCGTATCGTGGTGGAGAGGTTTGTGTGTCCCTGTGAACCTGAGGGCTGTGTTGTCTGGAGCCTTGTGCTCCTGGTAGGGTCTCTCATGGCAGAGTGGTCTCAGGTGAGGGGCCAGACTAAGAATGGTTCAAAAACTCCAATGAATATCGAAAAAAGAGGAGATGTGACCCGGCCCGGAGGAAGCCCGGGGCCCCCGTCTGGAGCAAGGCCCAGACGGAGGGCTCGATGGCGAGCGCCTGGTGGCCGGGTTTGCCATGGAGCCCGGTCGGGCACAGCCCGAACACACTATGTGGCACCCCCCCTCTCTTCATCCCATGGGCCCACCACCTGTGGGAAGACCCGTTGGGGTCGGGTGCGCAGCCACATGTGTGGCAGCGAAGGTCAGGGGTCTCGACGGACCAGACCCGGGCGGCAGAAGCTGGCTCTGGGGACGTGGAACGTCACCTCGCTGTGGGGAAAGGAACCGGAGGGTGTGAGGGAGGTGGAGCGCTATCAGTAAGATCTGGTGGGGCTTACCTCCACGCACAGTCTCAGCTCCCGTACCGTACTCCTGGATAAGGGTTGGACTCTATTCTTCTCCGGAGTTGCCGAGGGCGTGAGGCGCCGGGCGGGTGTGGGGATACTCATAAATCCCCGGCTGAGCGCCGCGGTGTGGGAGTTTACCCCGGTAGACGAGAGGGTCGCCTCCCGGTGCCTAAGGGGGAAAACTCTGACTGTTGTTTGTGCGTATGCACCAAACAGCAGTTCAGAGTACTCAGCCTTCTTGGAGACCCTGAATGGAGTCCTGTATGGGGCTCCAGTAGGGGACTGGACACCTGGAGAGGCGTGGTGGGGAGGAACGGCCTCCCTGATCTAAACCCGAGCGGTCGTTTGTTATTGGACTTCTGTGCTAGTCATGGATTATCCATAACGAACACCATGTTCGAACATAAGGGTGCTCATAAGTGTACCTGGTACCAGAGTACCCTAGGCCGAAGATCGATTTTGTGATCGTGTCATCTGATCTGTGGCCGCATGTTTTGGACACTAGGGTTAAGAGAGGGGCGGAACTGTCAACCGACCACCATCTGGTGGTGAGTTGGATCAGGGAATGGGGGAAATTTCTGGATAGACCTTGTAAGCCCAAACAAGTAGTGCGGGTGAATTGGGAACGTCTGGAGGAGGCCCCCGTCCGAGGTATCGTCAACTCACACCTCCGGCGGAGTTTTTCTGGCATTCCTGTGGAGGTTGGGGGCATTGAGCCGGAGTGGGCGGTGTTCAAAGCCTCCATTGCTGAAGCTGCGGTGGCTAGCTGTGGCCTCAGGGTCTTAGGTTCCTCAAGGGGCGGTAACCCTTGGACACCGTGGTGGACACCGGTGGTCAGGGAAGCCGTCCGATTGAAGAAGGAGGCCTTCCGGGATATGATATCCTGGAGGACTCCTGACTCGGTTGCAGGGTACCGACAGGCTCGAAGGGCTGCAGCTGCTGCCGTGTCGGAGGCTAAGCAGCGGGTGTGGGAGAAGTTCGGAGAGGCCATGGAGAAGGACTTTCGGTCGGCACCAAAGTGTTTCTGGAAGACTATCCGGCACCTCAGGAGGGGGAAACGGGGAACCATCCAAGCTGTGTACAGTAAGGAGGGGACTCTGTTGACCTCAACTGAGGAGGTTGTCGGACGTTGGAAGGAACACTTTGAGGAACTCCTGAATCCGAATATCACGCCCTCTATGTTGGAGGCAGAGCTCGAGGTTGATGGTGTTTCGTCGTCAATTTCCCTGGTGGAGGTCACTGAGGTAGTCAAACATCTCCGCAGCGGCAAAGCCCCAGGGATTGATGAGATCCAGCCAGAAATGCTAAAGGCTCTGGGTGTTGAGGGGCTGTCATGGTGGACACGCCTATTCAACATCGCGTGGGAGTCGGGTACAGTGCCAAAGGAGTGGCAAACCGGGGTGGTGGTTCCCCTGTTCAAATAGGGGGACCAGAGAGTGTGTGCCAATTACCGGGGCACACACTCTCAGCCTCCCTGGTAAAGTCTACTCCAAGGTGCTGGAAAGGAGGGTTCGGCCGATCGTCGAACCTCAGATTGAAGAGGAACAATGCGGTTTTCGCCCCGGACGTGGAACTACCGACCAGCACTTCACTCTCGCAAGGATCCTGGAGGGGGCCTGGGAGTATGCCCATCCGGTCTACATGTGTTTTGTGGATCTGGAGAAGGCGTATGACCGGGTCCCCCGGGAGAAACTGGGGGAGGTGCTGCGGGAGTATGGGGTAAGGTGGTCTCTCCTCAGGGCCATCCAATCTCTGTACTCCCAAAGCGAGAGCTGTGTTCGCGTCCTCGGCAGCCAGTCAGTTTCGTTCTCAGTGGGTGCTGGTCTCCACCAGGGCTGCGCCTTGTCACCAATCCTGTTTGTGATATACATGGACAGGATATCGAGGCGTAGTCGTGGTGGGGAGGGGTTGCAGTTCGGTGGTCTGAGGATCTCGTCACTGCTTCTTGCAGATGATGTGGTCCTCATTGGATCATCGGCCTGTGACCTTCAGCACTCACTGGATCGGCTGGCGGCCGAGTGTGAGGCGGCTGGGATGAGGATCAGCACCGCTAAATCTGAGGCCATGACTCTTAGCAGGAAACCGGTGGATTGCTTACTCCGGGTAGGAAATGAGTCCTTAGCCCAAGTGAAGGAGTTCAAGTACCTCGGGGTCTTGTTCGCGAGTGAGGGTACTATGGAGTGTGAGATTGGCCGGAGAATCGGAGCAGCGGGGGCGGTATTGCGTTCGCTTTACCGCACCGTTGTTACGAAAAGAGAGCTGAGCCGCAAGGCAAAGCTCTCAATCTACCGGTCGATCTTCGTTCCTATCCTCACCTATGGTCATGAGGGTTGAGTGATGACCGAAAGGACGAGATCGCGGGTACAAGCGGCCGAGATGAGTTTTCTCAGAAGGGTGGCTGGCGTCTCCCTTAGGGATAGGGTGAGAAGCTCAGCCATCCGTGAGGAACTCGGATTAGAGCCGCTGCTCCTTTACTTAGAAAGGAGTCAGCTGAGGTGGTTCGGGCATCTGGCAAGGATGCCCACTGGGCGCCTCCCTTGGGAGGTGTTTCAGGCACGTCCAGTGGGGAGGAGACCTCGGGGAAGACCCAGGACTAGGTGGAGAGATTATATCTCAACACTGGCCTGGGAACGCCTCGGGATCCCCCCGTCAGAGCTGGTCAATGTGGCCCGGGAAAGGGAAGTCAGGGTCCCCCTGCTTGAGCTGCTCCCCCCGCGACCCGACCCCGGATAAGCGGATGACGATGAGGATGATGAGGATGAGGACAATCACTGACTGAAGATTATGCAAGTTAAAAGTATATTTCTCGCTAGAAATGTTATTAGCAACACGTTTAAAGGTGAATCGGTCCTAAAATATTGCATTTCCCATTCAGATAATAAAGATTAATAAAGATCATACACATTCACTGATTGAAGATTATGTAAGGAAAATGCACATTTCTCGCTAGAAATAACATTAGAAACGCGTTTAATGGTGTATCTGTCCTAAAATATTGCATTTCTCCGATAATAAAGATTAATATAGGCTACGTAACAATTTTACCAAATGCTAGGAGAACGTATGGCCCCCTGTTGGTGCTATTCCCCCATTAATTACGAATGGAGAAGAAAACGTTTTCAGGGTCACGCTTTGCTCCAAGGCAGAGGGGAATGTAAAATGAAAAAATATATATATTGTGGCGACCACGGGTGTGGACGCCGTGTTCCGGAGCCGCGGGGGATTCTGGCAATTGGGGTTGTCAGTTGACAAAAGGGGCTTTTGTTAACTTGTTTTGTTGTTAGGATTAAGTGGGGTTTATGGGTTCGGGATGTTATGTGGTTGTGTGTTGTTCTATTAACATGTTCATTGTTCGTGTGTTCATTGTTGTCGACACCGTCACCGAGAGTGACGTGACCATCGTTTCGGGCAGCTGTTCCGTGTTGAAGTCTCGTTCAATAAAAAACAACTCTCGTTGTCGAGCGTTCAATAAAAAACAACTCTCGTTGTCGAGCGTGTCCCCCCCCTCAACAAACGTGCCCCCCCCCCCTCAACAAAACGTGTCCCCCCCCCTACAAACGTGGGTAAGCCTTCCTTTTACAGTCCCCTAATTACTAGGTATTTACCCGGTTCATACATGGTAAATCATAGTGTATTACTGGGTAATTACCACAGGTAATAAGAAGGTAAATACAGAGGAATTATCCGGTAAATTATAGTGTATTACTGTGTAATTACCACTGGTAATAAGAAGGTAAATACAGAGGAATTACAGCTGAAGTACTAAGTAAAACCTCCACTATTACCCATCAACTCAACTAAGTAGCGTGTAGTTGTAACTGTTTTAGGTTGGTAATAACTCTGATATTGTGTACTTCCTAGGAAATTAGGCAACCAATTCTTAGAAACACCTATTATCCAAGGTTTATGTTGGTAACAGCCCAAGTTTAATGATGTACTATCTAGAAATTAGCATAGTACTTTCCAATAAAATACTTTTTCTTAGTTATTATTCATAGCTACACCCATTTAGAAAGGGTTTATTCGATTTACCACTATGGAATTACTTACCTGGTAACAACCTCTGCAGGAACAGTTTTACTCTAGTGTTATGGTACATCTTCTTAAATACTGGGTACAAAGCCGTTTGTTTCCATGATATTACCAGGTTCTTACCATATAATTTATAATAGATGCATTCCATTATCCATGCAGTCAACACAAACTTGTACCATGTATGTTCTGCGACGTTACCAAGTAAAACACGACAATTTACCCAGTAATTAAGCTGAAGCTGTACTGTAAAAGGAAGCCTTGTTTGTTTCCATGGTATTACCAGGTTCTTACCACATAATTTGTAATACATTATTCCCTTTTCCATGCAGTCAACACAAACTTGTACCATGTACGTTCTGCGACGTTACCAAGTAAATCACGACAATTTATCCAGTAAGTAAGCTGAAACTGTACTGTAAAAGGAAGCCTCGTTTGTTTCCATGGTATTACCAGGTTCTTACCATATCATTTGTAATACATTATTCCCTTTTCCATGCAGTCAACACAAACTTGTACCATGTACGTTCTGCGACGTTGTGATCCAAAGGACCAGCAAAAGGTTTAGATTCTCCGAGACACTGGGGCGGCCCAGTCGTCTATCCTCTCTGATGTAGTGCCATTTTCAGGTGATTCATTCTGTGGTTCCAGTGTTTTGGTTCAGGGCATAGAGATGGGGTTTGTGCCAGTCCCCTTGCACCTGGTACATTTAAAATGTGATTTAGTCAGTGGAATTTTCAAAGTCGGGGTACGTCATAACCTGCCGGTAAAAAGCGTTTATCATGGGCAATGATATTGCTGGAGGCAGAGTGCTGCCTATGTTAGAGGTATCGGACTGTCCCGAAGCTAACGCTGAGGATGAGTTAGCTGAGAGATTCCCTGGGATTTTTCCAGTGGGTGCTGTTACACGGGCGCAGTCCCGACCCTTGAGTGATGTGGTTGACCTATCTGACTCCTTTCTTGTCCCAGTAGGGGACACAAATGAGGTTACTGGTTCTACCCCTGTGCCCCCTCCACGGCCTGATAAGAACAGTGCCGTCGAGTGTGCTGGCCTTAGTCTCGACCCATGGCCTCTACCGATAACTCGTGATAAGCTGGTTGCTATGCAAAAGATAGATTCTACACTGGAGCAGTATTATGTGAAGGCTGTTACTCCGGGTGGTGATGTCGACGGTAAGGTGGGTTACTTCCTAGATAATGCTCTTCTCATGCGTAAGTGGACTTCATCTCTTGATTCAGAACGTGACTGGAGTGTGATCTATCAGATTGTAGTACCTGTTGCATATCGACAGGATATTTTATCACTTGCTCATAGTCAGACCATAGTATGGTCTGGTCATTTAGGTACAAATGAAAACAAAAACCTACGACAGGATTCTAAGGCACTTCTTTTGGCCAGGTCTGAAACGTGATGTAGCTGCATTCTGCCGTACTTTCACACCTGTCAGGTCACAGGAAAACCAAACCAGGTTATTCCATCCGCTCCTCTCTGTCCGATACCCGCATTAGGTGAGCCTTTTGAGCATGTGTTAGTTGATTGTGTTGGCCCATTGCCTAAGTCTAGGACTGGTAACCAGTTTTTATTGACGATTATGTGTGTTACTACACGTTATCCCGAAGCTATTCCCCTTCGGAAAATCACTGCTCAGGCAGTAGTCAAGGCTTTGATTAAGTTTTTCTCGACGTTTGGGCTCCCGAAAGTTGTGCAAACTGATCAAGGAACTAATTTCCTTTCTAACCTTTTTGAGCAGGTATTGACATCTTTGTCTATTACACATAGAGTTTCCAGTGCCTACCACCCTGAGTCTCAAGGTGCCCTCGAACGTTGGCACCAAATGCTTACATTCATACTGCGAAAGTACTGTCTCGAGACCGGGAGGGACGGGGATGAGGGTGTTCCTTTTGCCTTGTTTGCGGTTCGTGAGATCGTTCAGGAGTCCTTAGGGTTTAGTCCGGCTGACCTTGTTTTTGGACATACGGTACGCGGCCCTCTCAGAGTTCTGAAAGACCAGCTTATCTCGGGTAGTGCTTCTTCTCAAAATGTGTTAACTTATGTGAGCCGGTTCCGTGAACGGTTGCACAGTGCCTGTGCCCTCGCTAGGGAAGCTCTGTCTGCCTCACAGAAGCGGATGAAGCGTCACTTTGATGAGAAGGCTGTCCCACGTTCACTGCAGACAGGTGACCAGGTTCTAGTTCTGCTGCCCATTCCCGGATCCTCTCTCTCTGCCCGTTTCTCCGGTCCTTATTGTGTGGGATGGAAGTTGAGTGACACAGATTATGTTATACAGACCCCAGATCGAAGTCAAGAGTTTGCCATGTCAACATGCTTAAGTTGTATCATGCAAAAGTTACTCCTGAGGACTCCGTAGAAGGGTCTACGGGTCCCACAGTCAAGTCTGCCGTTCCAGCTGTATTGGTTCCAGGCTCCTACCAGGTTACTGAGGGTGACGAGGATGGATTGGAGTTGCGGAGTGCTCCTCAACAGACCCCTCGGTTGTTGAACTCTCAGATGCTGTTATCTCTTGACTCGCATCTGGCCTATCTCGATGAGGAACGTAGGGCTGACATGGTAGCCCTAATACGTGGGTTCCCTTGTCTGTTCGGTGATGTTCCTTCTCTGACCACCGTTTTGAAACATGATATAGATGTGGGAGGTGCAGCACCCTTCAGGCAGCATCCATACCGTGTTAACGCTACGAAAAGGTTGATCATGACGCAGGAGGTGTCTTATTTAGTAGAGAATAATCTGGCGACTTCGAGCTCTAGCCCTTGGAGTTCTCCATGCCTCTTGGTACCCAAGCCAGATGGCACGTTCCGTTTCTGTACGGATTATAGGATGGTGAACGCAGTCATGATTCCTGACTCGTACCCGTTGCCGCGTATTGATGATTGTGTGGACACCATTGGGTCTGCCCGGTACATGACAAAGCTGGATCTGTTAAAGGGATATTGGCAAGTCCCACTTACTGCACGTGCTTCGGAGATCTCTGTATTTGTCACTCCAGACAAGTTTCAGCAGTACTCTGTGATGGCGTTTGGGATGCGGAATGCCCCTGACACTTTCCAGCGCTTGGTGAATATCGTTTTAGCTGACGTCCCACACTGTGCTGCATACCTCGATGATGTGGTTGTGTATGCGTCTGATTGGGCTGCTCATGTAAATACCTTGACAACAGTGTTCCAGCGTTTGGCGAGGGCTTCCTTGACGCTGAATTTGGCAAAATGTGAGTTTGGTAGGGCTACCGTTACTTACCTTGGTAAAACAGGTTGGGGGTGGTGAAGTGCGCCCCATGGAGGCTAAGGTGACTGCTATCACTGCCTTCCCAGTGACCACCACCCGGCGTGAGCTGCGCCGCTTCTTGGGTATGGCTGGGTACTATCGTGGTTTTTGTAGGAATTTTTCTTCTGTTGTCGCCCCGCTGACTAGTCTGTTGAGCCCCTTGGTCCCGTTTGCGTGGTCTCCAGATTGCCAACACGCTTTTGTTTCCGTTAAGGCTCTGCTATGTAGTACCCCTGTTCTGGTGGCTCCCGACTTTGAGAAGCCATTCAAGATGGAGGTAGACGCATGTAATATAGGCGCCGGTGCCGTTCTTATCCAGGAAGATTCCAACGGTCTGGACCATCCGGTCTGCTGCTTCTCACGGAAGTTCAATGAGTGCCAGACACAGTATTCTACTATCGAACAGGAAGCTCTGGCTTTGCTGTTTGCGCTCCAGTTTTTTGAAGTTTATTTGGGATCGAGTTCTAGGCCAATTGTGGTCTACATGGATCACAATCCACTGGTATTTCTCCACCGGATGTATAATCAGAACCAGCACCTCATGCGGTGGGCGCTGATTGTGCAGGGGTACAACCTGGTGATTCGTCACAAGAATTTGTGTGCGGATGCCCTTTCTCGTGTGTGATGTTTGCTCTTATGGGTGGGGGTGTTACGTGTGTGGTTGTTTTCCTGTGTCTCCCCTCTCGTTCTCTGTAGGTCTCACGCCGTTGGCTGTTCCTCCACCATCGTCAACCCCCTGTCCAATCTGGGAGCTGTCTGTTGGCCAATCAGTGTCATCAGGCCTTGATAACTTGCACCTGTTTGTCTCCATTGTAACACGCCATTGTCTGCCTGTGTGTTGGCTGTGTCATGCTGTTACCTTTTGTTTTTGAGATGCCATAGTGGTTTAGGTGAATGGGTAAGATACCCTTGTGTTTACACTACCATCACGTAGTTTTACTCTGTTATCACATCAGGTTAGAAGCGGGGCCGCCCTCTGTATGTCTTAGCTAGGTTGTATGTGTGCACTAGTTAGTTGTCACTTTATCTTGTTTTCTTTGATTTGGCTCCGCTTATAGTTCCCTATTCCCCTTGGCGGAACACTCGCCAAATAAACACACTTATGTACCTAGTTTGCTTTATTGTTCTCCCAGTCAGTCCAACAGCAACATGTGTTATGGTTCCCCTACTCCCCCCCCTAGTTAGCAAGCTAACATCCTGGAGCCGTAACAATTGCTAAAAATGCAGAAATGTAAAATTAATTGAACTGAAGAATCTTAAAGGTCAAATGTATTGCCCTGCAGTGCGTGTGTGTGTGTGTGTTTACATTTGTCACTTTTGATATAACGTTACACACACACCCACACACACACACACACTAGGGTGACCAGGTGTCCGGCTTTAGGCCGGACATTCCGGATTTTCAATGCCCTGTCCGGCGTCCGGCGCAGCATCAAGCCGGACGCGTATTTGTCCTCCTTTTTGAGGCATAGGCTTGAAGAGCAGAGTTTTTTCATCTTTGCTGGGCTGCAGCACAATATCCAATCATAGACTGTAAAAAATGCATCCAACGCAGTAACATATCTGGTCTAACAAATGACGGCTAAGAGCGGTGTCAGGTGACCTGCTTATCATTGGTTAAAAAAGTAAACAAGGGTCCATGTGCTGCTACGTCATATGACATTGACAGAAAGTTAGCATCATGCCAAAACGCAAGACCTCCAGCTGAATCCGAATGCTCATACTTGACTGCTATATAGTATGCACTTTGTAGTACGCCACAAATATAGCGCGTCCGAATGCTCAGTACGCATTGTGTAGTACGGAAAACGTTTCCGAATGCGTACTACCGCCACAGTAAACAACGGAGTTCACTACGCTATCCCACAATGCAACCGGAGTCTGGTAACGAACAAAGAAGAGATGGCTGACCCGACACCACCAGAAAGACGTCGTAGAAAGCGGCGAAAAAAAGAGACATTAAAAAGAGTAAAATAGTAAAGTAAGTAATTAAGTAAAAAGAGACATTTTTAATTTAATGGCAACGATGACAAGACGGAAAACAGGTAACTTATCAAGGTAATTTTGCCCGCATCTGAGGGGAGTTACGTCATCTCCAAACATCCGGTGGAGTTTCGGCGGCGTTCGGAAGCGTTCAGGTGTTTTACGCATAGCTGTAGACCGTACTACACAGTCAAGTGTGGTACGGTCAAGTAGTAGCCTGGTTCTACCAGACTCTCGTACTTCACTTCATTTCATTTAATTTGTACAGAGAGTCTGGACCTAATCAATTGACAAACGTTAACTCACTTGAAGGCGGGTGTCTGTTGAAGTTTAAAATGATTGGATCTGCCCAGTGCCACTCTGGATCTGCCATAACCAATCGCTAACGTTTGGTTGTGACGTATGTCATGCGCCGGGAATCACGTGCAGGTTGTACACAAACCAAACACCTTGGTCGCGTCTGCACGAAAATGTCCGTCAACGACAGCTGCAGGTTTTGTTCGTCGAATTAAATTTATCATGGAAAAATTGCACATTGTAAATCAAATACCGACCTACAACAACAACTCAAACTGGCGTACGACTTTATCGTCATTGTTCTCAGACACGCCCTCTGTTCGCTGATTTGGGGCCGCTGTGGCGGCACCAGAAAACCAAATTACATACAGCAGGTCCAGAACTAGTACTGAAGGGAAATTCAAATTGAGCGGAAGTACTTAGGCGGGCGGAGCCAGGCTAGTCAAGTAGTAGACACTGAACAGAAATAGTATGTACTAAGTATTCGGATTCGTTTGATTCTGAATGGACAAAAGAGCATGAATTTATATCGAAAAGTTTTAAAAAGCATTTTTTTTTATTATGTTGTTACCTGTTAATTGTTTTTCACATTTAAGTCCCCACATGTTATGCTTTGTGGCACTCTTCACTTTAAAAGATTAATCTCAGTGGTCACTTTTTGAACACCACAATGTATTGAATAACTACAAATACTGTGAACAAACACTTTTTGACTTTTCATTAATATTTTTTCCTATTCAGCTACACAAACATCATCTTTAAACCACTCAAAATTGTACTATAAATGAGAGTATACCAGAGTCCTATGCACACCATAGTAATTTATTGATATGCCGCATAATGTCCTCCTTTTTGGTGTTATTGAAATGGTCACCCTAACACACACACACACACACACACACACACACACACACACACACACACACACACACACACACACACACACACACACACACACAGCTAAATTAAAATGATAACAACGCTAATGCTATCGCTACCGTAGTGTAGAAAGTTATCACACAAGCTGAATGCTGGCCATTAAACTGCCAAAATACCCAAACGTTATACAAAAATATACACCAACAAAAGCACCGTGAGATGTGAATTAAGTTTTTCATTTATTGTAGCAACATAATTAAGCTCACCGACATCACTTTTGTGGAACTCCCGACTGTCCCTGAACAAACCTGGATGACGTAGTGCACTCTAGGCAGGGCTTGGCGTGTAATGTGCGTGACATGGGCGGGGCTTGACCGGCTGGAGCTCAAGCCCCGCCTTCCCGCAGGCCGCAGCCATTAGTACTTGCAATCTGGGGGGAAAAACCGCCCAATCTGGCAATACCGCTGAACGTCATCACGCTCCAGCGTCAACGTAAATCAGGAGACAAACTGAAAGCGAAGCCGGTTTGAAAACTAAAACTGTGATTCTGAAAATTTTTTAAATGATATCGAAATTCCATTTAGATATTATTGAAGATACAATTGTGTAGATTTGTTAAATGGTTTGAACGAAGATAAACGGTTGAATATTTATTTAGTTACGTCTTAAACAGTTGACTTACCAGAGGACGGCTCTGACATCCTCCCATTGACTCCAATGGTAAAAAAAAGTAGTATATCTTAAAAAGTCTAAAATGTTTAAAAAATTTGAAAAGAGTTGCGCGATTCCAAGCTATTCTGAATGTTTTAAAATTTGAATGGAATCTGTAGGTGAAAAATTAGGTTGGAGATAGGTCCCAAAGTTTGTAGAGAATAAGAAAGAATAAAACTTATGAAGCACTATAGTTGAGCGCTGCATGCAGCACTCACCTTATAAAATAATAGAATAGAGTAGTATGTAACTTTAATTGTAACTGCAAGGATACAAGGATTTATTTGTCGTATACATGTAACCGATGGGTTTCTGCGTTGTGTCTTTTTCCATGGAGTGAGGCACACACAGGAGTCGAGTTAGGAGGGTTTATTCCTTTTTTAGAGGAGAAAAAGAACACGGGCGTCACACACAATCCACAGAATCGCTCTCATATCAGCTCCAAGCATCATTGCTCAATCAAGCAAGCTTAATATAATCTTCAACTAATTATGAATACATGTGGAAGATAAATTATAAAAATATAAACAAAGCATAAAACGGTCTCAAATAAATAAATAAAATAAAAAGACAGTATATCAAATATATACACCAATGAGGTAATAAAAATATAATAAAAAAAACACAGTGCATCAATTGTCTTTTTGCTCTCACACTCATCAACTCATTTTATGTTTTAGACAATAAGCAATGTAAAAAGAACAGGACAAAAAAGCACCGGTGTCACACACACTCCACAGAATCTCTCTCCACTCACAAAATAAAGGAAACAATTTTTTTACTACACATATTAAATCACAGCTGCATTAAAAATGTCAACAGACACGCAGCGTCTTTTTCCCATGCTAAATCTCACAAAACATTGAACACAATTAAAAGAGCGTTTTTTAAAACAGTTGAATGACTGAAAGTTGTCTGCATACCGGGAATTTCTCCCCCGTGACCAAAAGCACGGTACAAAGCAGTGTGATGACTATAATTGTTCAAGGGCGACCAATAAAAAGTTTAGAAAAAAATGAAAGGGAGAGAGATAACTTACCAGCTCCTAGCATCAGTGCTCACTGAAGCTGGACACACAGGTGCAACGCCAAATTGTTCCCCAGGGAAACAAAAACGTATGCTATGGAAAATAACAATGTGGAACCAATTCACATCGGAAACTATTTTGGGGGTTCACAATAGAAAAGGGTGTGAATAATGACAAAAAATAAAATTTAATTTAATTTAGCTTGGCTACATACATATAGACATACTACTATATGAGGGTGACCAGACGTGACCAGTCACGATTTCGAGTTGCGTTTCCCGAGTCCAAGCAAAAGCCTGTCGGGACGCTAAAATGTCATGGTTTCCATCATGAAATGTCCCCTTTTGCCTGAGATATCATCGCCAATGTGGTCTTATTATAGCCCAATCATTAACTAAAAGCACATAGACAAATTAAAGCATCCAGCATATGATTTCAACAATGTGTGAGGGCATATGCTTATAAGATAATCGTTGGATTAATCTTCACAGTGGAAAGCGCTCGTCCACTGGAAAGTGGACCGGGCGGAGATGTTCGTGCATTTCAGAAGCAGAAAGATTCCGTAAAAAAATAAATGCATAATTTGCAGTGTGTCTTCCTACTAATGCTCCTGTTGACCTGATCTTTATTCCATCATGAACAATACTTGGAAAGACGAAGTGAACTGCACAACCGTTCCCACCTTAAAGGCGTTGCTTATTAGGCTACACGGGCCAATTTTCATGACACCTGTCCGCAATTCCACAGCAGCAGGCTGTCTGCAAACAAATCGATTTTGGGGCAAATTCAATCCTCAAACAAATATGTGTAGGCTAATTTGAAGAGCGTTTGTCTCTGTGTTGAGGATGTGTTTTCGGAGCTCTATGACATTGACATATTTCTCACACACACACACACACACTCACACACACACACACACACACACACACACACACACACACACACACACACACACACACACACACACACACACACACACACACACACACACACAAAATATGTCATCATAGAGCAGGGCTATTTAATTGGCGGCCCCCGGGCTGGATCCTGCCCGCGAGGGAATATTTACTGTTCCTTTTAATGGAAACCTATAGGTAAAAAAAAAGGTTGGGGGATATTGTTTAACAGTCTATGTTTAACGGATATGCCTACTATGGGCAAAAACTGTTGGTTTATTTTTATTGATCCCCTTCGAGAATTTATGTGGAAAGGGGTAGGTCTAGGGCGGGCTATTTGCTGCCTTTCTCCTTTGTAAAGCGCATTATATTGCCTTTGGTTCGATATGAAATTAACTGCGCCCATTCGTTCTGCCGCGGTACTCCAAACAATTAATTTCGCTCCAATATTCGTCAATCGACTCCAATAGTGGTCCTGCATTGAGTTTAAATCCAACTCTAACGAATAAATGGTCCATTTTAAGTTTCATAGAATATTTATACATTCCCAGGGCATATTAAATAAGTGCAAGGCCCGCCACTCGTAACATACTTTTAAAATGCAGTCGTCAATTGATGGAATTGGTTATTTCATCAAAACCAAAATTTGGAATTCTTCAAATAAATTACGGATAAATAATACTGAAATGGCTACTTTTTGGTTGAACACATTTGAACAAAATATGATCCCCCAATGTTTACCTGAAGTTGGTGCTACTGATTGATAGACTGTCGGAATGGCGGTGCTAAAAGGTGTCGGAATGGGGGCATGTCTGAATGGCGGCATGTCTGAATGGAGGCATGTCGGACTGGCAGCATGTCGGACTAGCAGTATGTCCGAATGGCAGCATGTAACCCTGTCCCACAGAGTGGGAAGCTGTTTATGGGGATGGTCACGAGGCAGCGGCCTCCAGACCGTTTGGCAGTTTGGACGCCATACGGTGTATTGACAGAGGAGCACTGCTAGGGGTGACTGCAAGCAAGGTATCCCTCTTGCCTGAGGGGTGGCCAAGCTCAAGTTCAAAAGCTTTATTTGTCCAACATGTTGCCATATTAGAAAATTGTCTTTGATTGAAGGCAGTCTGTTCTCTAATTTTGTTTGTTTGTGAATGTGATGCTTGTGTAAGAAGTATGTTGTGTGTGTGTATTGCCTTGGGTATGAAGGATTTTGTATAGAGAGAATTTTGGGCCAGAGGCACTCTGTATCTTCTGCCTGATGCAAGCAGCTCAAAACAGCCGTGGAGGGGTCGGGAGGGATCCAGGAGAATGGAATTGGTCTTCCTTTCCACTGCTTGGGTGTGCAAGTCTGAAAGCTGTTTTTGTTGGATGCTGGTTATCTTGATTGCCTGCTTAATTATCCTAGCCAGTTTTCCCTTGTATTTGCTCTTTAGGAAGCTTTACCAAGATATTATGTTGAAGGAGATGACAGATTCGGTCAGTGACTTATAAAGCATTAATAAAATGTCCTTTCTGACATCAAACCCTTTCAGCTTCCTCAGGAGACACATTCATTGTTGGGCGTTTTTGTAAACTCCGTCTGCATGCTGGGTGAAGGACAGGCGGTGGTCAATCTCGGTGCCACCTTTCAGAATTGAAAATAAGGGACGCCCACCACGGGCCCGACTCCTGTGGGGCGGGGCGCCTGCAGCAGTGGTATGTTTTATTTTGTGCTGGTGTTTTTTAGCAAAGGGTTGATCAAGAAAGCAATTAGTCATACTTAAAGCTTGAAATGCTTTATTACCACATAACATTCTCTTATAAAGTGCAGTCAATTAAATCTTGAAAGAAATCTCTTTGTGTGGCGTGTGCAACAATGAACTTTTAAAATATAAACTAAATAAACTGAGAACTTCATGTAACTTTTTAAGTGCATAACTATAGGGACTCTTTGACATTTTTTACAAAAAAAACTGTACAAATAAACAACAAAAACACTTATAAACTTATGTAAAAAAGAAAGTGCAAAACATTACTCCTTCCCTCAAAATTACTCCTCCCCGCAAAACTGTTAGTTATTTTTCTAGGTGTACTTCTTGTTACTCCTTGCAGCACTGAGTAACTCTTTGTATTTCAAAGCGCTGTTGTAAAACTCTGAACAGGACTGCTCAAAGTTGAGAGTGATCAGGAGCTCACTTCTCATGAGCTCTGTGGAGCACCTGTTCCTGCAGTCACTCCATTTGTTGGTCATTCTGGTGAAGATCCTTTCCACATATCCAGTGGATGCTGGGATGCTCAGGATGTGGCTGGTGATAGACAGCATGTTAGGCAGGTCAGCTACTTGAAAGAGAGCCACCCACCTGGCAGCCAAACCTTTGGACTTCCATTCATCTTCAGCATCTTCTTTGAGCCTCTTCAGAATGGGTTTTGCTGTGGAGCATTCATCATAAAGTTCATCCATGTTGACTTTATGGATGAGGTTGAGCTTGGTGGTCACCCTCTCAATGTCACTAAAGGTCATGGTGCCATGGTGCAGAGAGAGAGGTTGCAGTGAGAACAACCAGTTGTCTTCGGAAAAGTTGAACCATTTCTCAACATAGGAGAGTGCTGTGTTGAGGAATGCAGTAAAATCTGCCCTTGCCATGTCTGCATCACGTGGACGGAGACGCTGCAGCTTTAATTTAGTTAAGTAGCCATAGAACTGGTCATCTCGTCTCTGTGTGAGCTTTTGCTTGAAGTTATCCATGATGGAATATAACTCAACACAGGTGGTTTTCATCACTCTCCAGCTTCTTTACAACTTCCTCAAAGAGAGAGAGGATATTATTGCAGAAAAGAAGGTAAACCTCCACAATGTCTCCATCTTCCTCAGTTGAGTCCTCACTGAGCTTTAACAATGCTCGAAGTTGTTTTGGACACTCCTCCCCCAGGCTGATGAAGTACGATTTCAGTGCAATCCAGGTTTGCATTAGCCGGGTAATGGCTGGATTAAGGGAGAGCCACCTGGTTGTGACATGTCGCAGAATTTCCTGGAACTCAACATCACAAAACCTACAAAACTCTTTGAGTGATTCTCTTCGTTTGGCAGATGTGGAAAAGAAGGCATAGACCTTCAGCACAACATTTTCCACATCTACAGTGAGCTGGTCAAGCGCATGCTTCACTGTGTTGTGCACAATATGGGCATGGCAGTTTCCTTGCAGCAGATCTTTTTGTTTCTTCTTCAAGTTGGTGAAGACAGAGTTGTGAATTCCATAATTCACATTTGTATTGTCTGCACTAAATGCTGTCACTTGATCAAACGATAAGCCACATTTGTCAAGCGACTGCTCTATGAGAGCTACAATCCCAGCAGCGGACTCATCTGCATTTTCAATGAAATCCAGCATTTTGTCGGTGACCCCGCATTCTGGACTGAAGTATTGAACAGCAAGGGGGAACATCTTCCTGTTGCCTTTATTTGATGCATCTGTCTGAATGGAAAATGGGAGGGGTTTATCTGATGTTAGGGCCTTGAGAACATCAGCCACTGCCTTTGGAGCAAGGACATCTTTAACCGCTGCCTCTGCCTTTTTTCTCCCTATAGACATTTTTTTTTTACAATTTTTGAATCCGGGAGAATCTTTTGATTCAGTTTATGTGCACAGTCAGCACTGTTGTAGCTGAGGTTGTGTCTGACTGTGTGGTACACCTGTGTCACCTCAGCTGCGGTAACCTAGAGGGGAGGAGTGGGATGACATATTGTTGATTAAATTGAACAGTATTTGTCTGCTGCCTGTCTTATGACTTGAAAAGAAGTCAGGTCATCCAAACAGTTAAACCAGACTAATAATATAATTGATGTAATGATCACTGAACACTGCATTCCTCAAAAATATAAACATTTTGACGCAGAATACACAGAAAGCTCTACAAACATTTTTAATCTAGGAAATGTATATATATTAAAGAATGAACGTTTTCCTTTAAAAAAAATATTTATTTATTTACTAACTGTTAATCCATTACTATGATTTGTTCTTTAAATGGCCATATATAATATAGTATATTAAATAAATGGTTGTTCATTCGACTTTTGAAACTCAACATCCTAAACAATCAATCAAGCCACAACAGTTTACTAAAATAGGCTCTGCTCATGCAGGGCCATCTTCTGGCAAAAACACAACCAGATAGGAAATTAATCACAAGATAATGTCCCATACCGTATCAATCTCAGGAGATGATTGGGGTATTGAGAACTGTGACACTGACGCTTGGGTCTTCTGTGATCTTTCGTGTCTGCAGTGTTGCTCTCCTGTTGCATGCTGTCTGATGTCAGACAGCCCACCGTGCGCCACTGAAAACACTCGCCGACATATTTTACAATTTGCCTTTTAAACATCTCCACTGACGCTGTCCAGGCAATGATGTGCCTCTTCCCACTCACGTCTGTACTTCTGCAAGCGTTTTCGCTTTTGAGGACGTGGTGGAGTATCGGGTGTAGTGGACATTTTTAAAAGGCGCGGGTTATGTGAGCAGCGCCGGTGTGTGGTGTCTGTCGCTAGGCAACCGTGACCACCACACGCATGCGCAGACACACAGAGGACCGGAGCGGGTCCTGCGTAGATCCCGCCGCGACAATTTTGCTGGCCTTAGTATTCCCTGTGTTTTGTTTTGATCATTATTGTTAGATTTAGTATTTGTGTGTGTGACAGACATGTGTATTGGACATTTATGGAAAAACGGAACACATCGCGTCCCGTATTGGTTCAATACGGGACGCAACATTTAATTGCCAAATAAGGGACGATTCCGTATTTTACGGGACGGGTGGCAACCCTGGTGCCAAGGTACTTAAAATGTTTAACCTGTTCAACCACTTGCCCCTCCAGTCTTAACGGTGTGGAGAGTGGATGTGGGTTTTCGGGTGCCCAGCACCTATGGCAACACAGTTCTTTGGTCTTGCTGATGTTTAGTTACAGTGAGCTCTCCTTGGACCACAGGTCCATGGTGCTAGCAAATCGCAAAGTGTTAAAATCCCAGAGTATTCATGACCAGAGTAGATTTTATACACTTTGGTGTTGAATAGGCACTAAGTACATTTTTTGGGGTGTACCAGAAACACTCTTGGGTGTTGTCTCTAAGTATAATGCTGGTGTAGAGTAATTTAAGTGTTTATTTTAGGATGATGGACTCCCTGAGTGTACAACGGTTGAGTGTCCAACTATCCCGGCGGCACGTCGGTTTAGGTTTCGATTCGTCATTGGCTCGCTGCGCCTTCTCATTGGTTGAATCTAGAGACATGTGACCGTTTGTCCTCTTCCACACTACGCAGCAAAATGTTTCGGCAGAGACGGTCGAATCAATATCGCCAAGGAATTGCTCCGAGTGAGCGAAGACATTTTTGAACTTCATGGGAATGTAAACAGGTAAGAAAAGTACCAAGTGAATAATGCACAGGGTTTCTATGTTTCATAGTTAGTTGTGCGTATGTCCTTCATATAGGTCAGAAATTGTATTCATAATGGGTCTTAAGAAGGTATTAGAGGCTTAAATTTAACTTGTTCAAACCTGCAGAAACCCTGAATGCAGAATATTCAGCATTTCTTCGTCTTTTAGCTCTGATAACCAACTTATAAATGCTAACGATTTTAGCTAACGTCAAACTTAATGGCCAATGCTAATGAGGCACATGTCTTCAATTTAGCTAACGCCTCGTTAACATTTTTAGCTAATGCTAACGAGGCACGTGGCTTTAATTTAGTGGGAGCGTGTCTATGTTCCCCGGGTCCTATGTTCCCCGGGTCCTATGTTCCCCGGGTCCTATGTTCCCCGGGTCCTATGTTCCCCGGGTCCTATGTTCCCCTCTTTGTATGAGACTGGGGAACATGGGACCCTTTTTTTTTTTTTTTTAAAAGGGTCCTATGATAATAACCTGTTTGTATTTGGCCACCTTTTTAGATGCTGACTATTTATTGACAAGAACTTTTTGAACCTTTTATGTTGTGTCATGTGCTTTCATCAGGTGTATTTCATGCTCAAAGTATGTGCTCTCCCTTTTCAGGTTGGGATAGTGACATGGCCTCACTTCTCCTGCTGGTCTACCTCCTGCCACCACCTCCAAGTGGAAAGAAGGGAGCTGTCAAAATCAGTATCCGGGAAGCTGTGGATCGTGTAGTGAAGTTTCACAGGGTAATTGTATCCTGATAATTTTTATTTTATTTTTAAAGGTCCCATGGCATGCCGCCAGAGCTTGTGTGTTGCTGATGGATGTCACAATCTCTGTGTTGGCCAATCTACTTATCGAGTCTTGAAAACAAAATGGTGTCGACGGGTGATCTACTGATGGTATTGTGTGTATAAAATGTACTTTTTAATAAACAATCTGTACACTTACAAAGTTCTCAATGCCTCGTTTTATATGTTAATACCCTTATTGAACTATCAAAGAAGTGTCGGGCTACTTCTAGCCTTTTAAATGGTTTAAAATAGCGATTTAGTTTTTACCATAACCACTGCCCCATTGTTCCAAGTTTATAGCGTTTTGATAGAATCGGCTAAAAACAGCCAACTGAAGAAAGCGTCTATATGCGTTTTTTTGTGCTCCAAAACGAACGTTTCAACTCATTATCATACAAAACATATCCCAAATCCATTTTACACCGGAATTCCCCTTTAATTGGTTGACGGGGACACATTTATTTATTTATTTTCAAGTTGTTTGTTACATCATATAAATGTAAAACTAAATATGGTTCTTGATAAAAAATAATTAAAGTTTAACTATAATGTTAACTATATTATATATGTATGCACTGTAACAACAGCAGCAAGAATCTAATGTGCAGACTATTCATTCATGAAGTGTGGATAATTCACCTCAAAGGTGTTGGTTGTACACCAGTCAGAGTACATTCTCACTCTAGAAGTATTAAATAATCAGCTCTGCGAAGTGCTATAAAGCACTGACTTGGAGTACATATTTTCTCTCTCTGGGGTTCTAGGTTTACACTGCAGGTGTAAGGAAGCACTGAAGGAGTGCCCAAAAGTACCACTAATAGAGTACATTTGCACTCTCAAAGTGTTCAAATGTAACTCTAAATTTGGAGTACATATTTTGCTCTTCTAACAGTGTTCAGCGAACACTGAACTCTTGGACCTATATATACCCCGAAGTGAGTGTTAAATGTACACCCATAGAGTACAATGTACACTGTGGTTTTTGCTGTGTACTGCCACACCCTATCCACTGCCAAGTGGACAGGGTGTGCTCGTCAGTCAGGTTGGCCACCAACGCCATGTCATCAGCATATTTAAATAGTTTTAGTCCATTGATCTTGCAGGTGATCTCATTTGTGTATACAGAAAAGAGAATTGGTGACAAGACACATCCCTTTGGGACTTTAAAATGGTGTTTGTAGATGTCACACCATGCACTCTCACATGCTGGGGTCTGTTTATTAAGAACTCCTTAATCCAGAAAGTCAGTGTTGGGTTGACTTGTAGCTGCTGAAGGCGATGTAGAAGTGTGTTGATATTTACTGTGTTGAAGGCTGATGAAAAACCCATGAATAGAATCCTGACAAAGGAGTGTTGGGAGTCAAGACGCCTTTTCACAGTGTCCAGGAGAGATAGACTGGCATCCTCCACACCCCGTCTTGGTTTGTTGGCAAACTGCAACGGATCCAGACTTTCTCCAACCATGGTGGTGAGTTCCTCTGCAACAACTCTCTCCATACATTTGCAGAGGATAGATGTGAGTAGCACAGGTCGGAATCGTTCAGGGCTTTGGCATGAGGCTTTTTAGGAACAGGAATGATGGTAGTCTCCTTCCATGCCCTGGGAACAAAGCTGGCGTCCAGAAATACTTGAAAGAGTTGCGTCATCACACCACCTAGCTGGGTTGCACACTCCTTCAATATCCGTCCCTTCAGCCCGTATGGTCCGGGAGCTTCTGTAGACTGGAGACGGCTAAAGATTTAAATAAACCTATTTTCTTCTACACAGATGGATTCAGAGGGGTAGTTGTATGTGACCCCATACTTCACATAATCAGTGCTGTTGAATATGGCATAGAAAGTGTATAGCTCTTCAGCAAAGGCAACAGGGTCTGGGCATTGTATCTTGCCAGCATTCTGATTTCTGCCCATCATGGTGTTCAGGCTCTTTCAGGCATCCCTCACATCTCCACTGGTGAACTTCTCCATTTTGTCCTTGGTCTTCTGCTTCAGCTCCCTTGTGAGGTTTTTGACACGTTGTTTGTCGCCTTGAATAAAAGCAATTTCTTTCAAATTGAGACGGTGTTTGAGTTCTCTAGTTACCCATGGCTTGTTGTTGGCATAGTGCTTGATCTGTTTGGTTGGAATAACACTATCAGCACAAAATGAGGGGTCAGAGCCAAAAATGGTTTTGGTCTGGATTTTGTGTGTTTTTAATTTTTGTCTATACTTAGGCAGTAGTAAAATTACATTATGCTCTGATGACCCAAGGGCAGGGCAGTGCTTTGATACATATGCACCAGGAATGTTTCCTAGACATAAATCCAGCATCCTGCCCAAACGTGTTGGAGGTCACATATTGCTTTAAATTTGGGTTAGGGTAAGTGCGATGACGTCACAGTTGTTGAAATCTATATGCAAAAACACAGGCTGGTCAGTTGCCCTGGAGATGGCATTGTTGTAGCATTCTAAAATGGTGAGTGGTCTGAACAGTGCATCTCATGAACAGTGAAATTCGTTGCCCCTCTGTCATTTACAGCCATGCATAGACCGCCTCCGATTGTTTTCCCTGTTCTCTGTGTGTCCTGTCAAGGGTATGAATGTGAAGCCATCTAAGCATACTGCAATGTCTTCAGTTGAAACATGTTTCAGTGAAACAGAATAAACTTGTGTTTCGGTAGTCAGAGTCAAGCTTAACCAGTGCCGCAAGCTCATCCATCTTATTACTCAGTGATCGCACATTTGACAAGTAGAAAGCAGGTAATGGTGGCTTACTTCCTCGTCTCCTAGTCATGTTCCTAATTCCTCCTCTCGATTCTCTTTTCCTTCGTATTGTCTTCTTTATCAGAGTTTTTGGTATGAAATCCAGTTGGTTGGGTGATAAGTCAACTGTCTGGCAAGCGTGTTGAAGCTTTTGGAAGGTCGGCTCTGGCGTAAGTGAGTCTCGGTGGATTTGGATACGCGATGACCCCAGCAGAGAATAAACCTCCCTAACTAGTTGCAGAATGGCTTTTAAATTCCACCAAAGCAGATTTGACAGTGTTCATAATTCATAAGAATATTGTCCCGATTTAAACTGGACAAAAATGTGAAAAAGTTAATTAAATATGTTATAAAGTAGCCTTTCAATCACGAGTCGCTCAAACTGAGGAGCACCCCGCCTCTCGTTGCCAAGCCATGTTGGTCCACCCCTCAACCCTGCTATGCCAGTGTAGAACATTCACTGACACCTTCAGGGAACCGTCAGATAGATTGATGGGTTTGTGCGAGCAACATGTTTGTGCAATCAGAAATCCACTGGAGGAGAAAGAGATGCAAGGGGCGGTTTGGAGGGACGCAGACGGACCGTTAGCTAGTTCTACGAGCTGTAGGTTAGCTGCTCGCTCGTTTCTTCTTCAGAGATGCCTAAACCCCTGGTCACAGACATAACATTTAATCAAATTGTCACGCCCACCATGCCCATTCACTCCTGTCACACAGACATTGATTCAGATATGTTATGTCCTTTATTTTATTTTATTTGATGGGGACAATGCACAATATACAGCAAAATTTAGCCAGATTATAGCCACAAGGCTAATTTACATCTGTTGTCCCTGGACAGGAGTTGATGTTACAAAACAAATTAAAAGACAAATAAATAGAAAACATGCAATGAGTTAGGACAATGACTCGTGACTCATGACTCATGTCAAACAGTGACATGTAGGCCTACAGAGTAATAAAAGAGAAATGAGAAAAACTTGAAATAAGATACAAGAGACAAAAATCAATGACTAGAAATGTTCACAACGTTGGTTTGCATCAAAGCATTTCTTAAGGCCAAATTTACAGGTGGTGAGTCGCGCTTTGTCTGATATTAACTGGAATGCTTTGCTGCTTACTTATTGGCAGAACATCATTGACCCCCCTCCCCCCCCCTGATTCCATATTTGTATGTTTCATGTGAGGCAAGGCAGAACAACAATGCTACATTGCCACCTTGAACATCCTCTGTAAAAAGAGTAAATGTGAAACAAATACCCACCGGAAAATTGCAATTGACCACTGTGTGAGTTCCTGTGTGCCTATGCATCTGCTGCTCGATATGGAGAGTAGAATAGAAAAAATAGAATGCCTTTATTGTATGTGTGTGTGTGTGTGTGTGTGTGTGTGTGTGTGTGTGTGTGTGTGTGTGTGTGTGTGTGTGTGTGTGTGTGTGTGTGTGTGTGTGTGTGTGTGTGTGTGTGTGTTGTATGTGTTGACCATGTAGGCTTTTAGCATCTCACTATGTTTAGTCCCATAGTGAGATTAGAGAGGTCTATGCAATCTAAATGTGGCTTGTACAGGGAAATGACCAAAAAATAAACAGGAGAAATAGGTTGTGAGGGAGAGGGAGGTAGAGAATGAATAGGAAACTAAAATGACAGACATGGTTAAAAAAACATTGAGATAGATCACATCCGGCGGTGGTGGTGTGTGTGAGTGTGTATGTGTGCGCTATACCAGCCTGTGTCTCTGTAAGTGTGCAGGTCCACCCAGTCACCACAGAGCTGCACCACTTCTCCCCCACACAGGTTGGCTGTGGGACTGGTTCTCCTACTTGTTGTGCATGCCGGGGCTCGTGCACTTATTTCCCAGCAGTCATGGCTCTCATATCATTGTGTGTGTGTGTGTGTGTGTGTGTGTGACACACACACACACACACACGCTGACTACTCCACATCAACTCTCATACACACAAACACGCTCAGAGTCTCCCCCCCCCCATCGATGGGGGGCTGAGCTATGAGCTATGGTCCGATGTAATTCTGAGACCCCCCAGACACAGACGCCTCTTCTTAGATATGATAGAGGAGGAGAAGGGCTGGACACTGTGCATTTGTGTGTGTGTGTGTGTGTGTGTGTGTGTGTGTGTGTGTGTGTGTGTGTGTGTGTGTGTGTGTGTGTGTGTGTGTGTGTGTGTGTGTGTGTGTGTGCGTTGGTATGTTAGTGTGCGTGCGTGTGTTGCATATGCCTGTTTGGACGATCATACAGCCGACTGGTTTGGATTATGTGTGTCCTCTGTGCTGTGGCGTGTGATTAAGTGGAATTTGAAAAGATAGGTTTTATTATGGTCCACTGAGCCTTTCCAACTAGTCATCCTCTCTCTTTCACACACAAGTGCACAACCACATCATCATCATCATCATCATTTTTTCCCGCTCGGCGCATTTCATGGCCTTGGGGCGCTTCTGCTGGAGAGTTTGAAGTCTCTGTTCCAGCATCAGCAGGATGTCTGGATTCGACATCACATCGCGACAGGGGCGGCCCCAGCACATTTGGCGCTCTAGGCGAGCTTCACTCCTGGCGCCCCCCCCCCCCTCCGCAAAAAAATAAATAAATAAATAAAAAAATAAAAAAAATTAATAAATAAATAAAAATAGTTTGTTAATTCCCCACGAAAACTGAATTGCAACCTTGAAAAACTGTTTTGCCCTGTAACTGCATTTCTTTCACATAAACACAACAACGATCGCAACGATTAACAAACATTAATTCAAGAATAAAATCCACGGAGGAAATGGCAAGCCTGTGCCCTGCTGAACTATGCTCCGACCACGCCCCCCTGTGAGACGGTTTATGGACACATGCCCCGTTTTGGGAAAGTTCACTTGACTAGTTCAGTTCATAGTTCACACATTTTAAAATGAACGAGTTCAGTTCATAGTTCATTATTCAAAAGTTTGAACTAAGTTCACAGCTCTCAATATGTTGCGAGCTATAATGTTCTACATCTCTATATGTCTGCAATACCGCTCTCGGCATGGCATCTAAGCAATTTCGGCGCTCTCACACTTACCAGCCGTGTTTGTCTTCCTTAAAGGGTGTACTATGCAACGAGTAATATATTTGAAGTGCTGTTGCACTGGCTATGGTCGTTATACAGTGCGCCCCTATTTTAATCATGTCTTTTTTTATATAATGTAGAATAAATGGACATATCATTTTTGATATACCCGCCTCTGTAAAATCTTGAAATAACTATATGACAGGGAGTAGGACAACTTTGATTGAGGTACATATTTTCTTCTTAACTCAACTAAAGTGCCCGAAGCAATTCACGCATTCATCAACCTTTCCTATTTGGAATTCATTATAGGCAAAGAACAGGATTTAAAGATTTACCTTTCTCCTTTGCACGTTTCTCTTCTTCTTCCTTTCTCTTCTTCTTAAATTGCGCCCCGGATGGCTTTTGCCTCTTCATTTTCTTGATTTCGTTCTTGATTCTCGATTCTTGAAAACACTCTAACCAAAAGCCTTATAGTACTAGCATGTTCTGACGAAACCAAGGAGGTAGGTTCCCCTTCCGTTTTCGATTTTTGGCTAATTTTACCCTAATGTTAGATTTATTTATTTTAATGTCAAAATATTGGTTAGAGATATAGAAGGGGCGCAAAAATATGTAGGAAAAAAAAAAAATATATATATATATATATATATATATATATAATTTTTTTTTTTTTTTTTTTCGGGCGCATTATTTTGCGCTCCCCCTCTAGATGGCGCTCTAGGCGGTCGCCTAACCCGCCTGTAGGGAAGGCCGCCCCTGCATCGCGACATCAGTCAGGGTTACACCGGGATCCCACCCGACGCGTACGCGCCGCGGAACGGCTGCGTCCTCTGCCCTGCGTCCATTCCTACCGGGCGCGTAACGGCAGCGTAGCGCTGCCTTGCGAGCCAGCCGTATTCACGCGAGATCACGCGATAATCCTAAACCTAATGTACTCACCTTCCACTCCCAAAACTATTGCAATTAAATGCCACGCTTTGTCCTTTCTGACATTTTCCTTATAAAAAGGATGATTTGGTACATAAATGACTTCATGTTGCTGAACTTCGACAATGAGTCTCTCGTCGTCAATGTTGCCGACCCTCTGAGCAGACCCACCGGTCATGACGTAATAATGTTGATGTGAAGTTACATGAGCTGAGTATTGTGTTTTATTTTGAAAATGTACCGGATGCTCTATGGCTTTTACTTTTCACTTCCTACCCGGCTCGACCTGCTCTGTCGAAATTGACGCGGTTTAGCAGCGGCTCGCGGCAAAAATAGAATTGGACGGAAAGATAGCGCCGCGGCGCGGCACGCCGCTCCTGGGACGCTGCTGAAACGTTCCGCGGCGCGCCCGGTGGAAATGGTCTCATTGATTATAGTCGAAGCGATCAGCAGCGTGACCGCGGCGCAGCCGTCCCGCGGCGCGTACGCCTCCGGTGGAATCTAGCCTTGACTTGGTGAAGCCGGGGATCGAACCAACAACCAGCCAACCCGCTCTACCACCTGAGCTACTGCCGCCCAACACACACACACACACACACACACACACACTCACAATGTGTAATCTTCCACTCTGAATAAGATAAACCATGGTGCATTTTAAAATAAGATACAGAATATAGAAACTGAAACACACTTTCATGAAATGTTGACCAAAGATTGGCATCCTATCGTTGAATAGTCACCTTTAACATTTGAATGATGGTAAACCATGGTAAAGATGCATTTTTATAGATTTTGCACTTCCTGCATTACGTGTGTCTAGGTGTTGGAAGGATTCACTTATTGTTAAAGTTGCCTTTCAGAGTAATCAGATATGCAAGAGCCGTATCCATGCAGGGACTTCTAGGTTGCCTGTGTGTGTGGGTAATTGTGAATTGAATTTCAATAGAAACATCTTTCAATAACCTTGAAACAACCTTTTAATCCTTCCAGATCATCAACATTTGTATACAATAGTAAAGTTCAACTCAATTCCAGGGCCCTCCATTTGGCACGTCGTTCATTCATTTGATTTGTTTGTTTATTTAATTTCTGATTGGGACTTGATGCTCAGTCGGCCCTGCCATAAAACATCCAGTGCAATCGCAATCCGAAACCAAAGTAACAAACGTAAATCACTGTTAAATCCAGCAGCCTGGCGCACCGCACAGAATAATGATATGTCACTTCTTCATTTTCCCTAATACCATGACAAAATATGACTTCATCATCGTGTTTGCACCTTACGTTGTGCCAGCTCCTCGTTGTGGACTGGGTTCACCTCTGCTGCATGACTGTTGCGGCCATGAGCTCCTGGAGAGAACGGGGTGATGCTCTTTGTGAACCAGTGAAGAGATAAACACCCTGCTTGTAAATCAGACTGATTTCTGCATCAGCTTCTTTTTTTTTTACCTTCTAAAAGGTTGTTCCAGAAACTATCCTCTGACAAGATGAAACTGTACTTGCCTATCAAAAAACCACAGATGATGTGTTCCAGTCTGTTGCAGTCTGGAAGAATGTCTGTAGATACTGAGCACAGGGCATATGGATGGCTGTTTGAGTCCAAATTAAATAGGTAAATAGGTGAATATAGCTATGAAATAAATATAACTATGTTTGTATTTAAAAAGGAGATTTTTCAAAATGATTACTTTAATGTATTTCAAAGACTTTTATTTAATCTTGCCATATTTAACAATTTCAGTGGACCTGTGCTTGAAGAGACCTTAACTTCATGGACATCTTCCACGCAAACATAGTGCTTAATCAATCGCAAACTATTTGATATTCTGACTTCCATATCCATGGAGTATTTCTAAAATATTTCTATTCCCCACTCAACAGCTTGTCCAAACTTATTTTATTAGGCCACGTGCAAGTCATTTTCTTCCATTCACCAGAAATTTCCTGACTTGTTTACTCAGTGCTTCTGTGTATTCAGGGATTCTGTGCTGTTGCTTCGGTCTGAGATAACCACGCCCCACTAATTGATTAAAAAAAAAGTCCAATGAAATAAATAAATTCGGCATAATATAATAGAAATACCCTGAAATAAATAGAAGTATATCCTTTTAAAATTATAAACGTATTTATTTATTTCAATGTATAGACTCATTTATATATTTACATTTAATTGTATATCAATTTAATTTTTTCATTCATTTATTTCATAGCCATGTTTATCCATTTATTTATTTATTTGATTTTGACTCAAATTGCATTCCATTAGGGCGATGTGTCCCGTCCCGAGCCTAACACCACTGAATGGGCGGTTTTGAATCAAGGTAGAACTTTAGTGCACTACTTTACATGTGTAAACACATGAATGGATTCATTATTTTAATATTGTTATGTATCGTGCCCTACACCCAAATTACCCAACAGGTTCTCAGACTGAGTCTTAAATAACATCTTATCTTATTCTGCTATGAAAGAAATAATGACTGGATATAAAAATAATTAATAATTGTGTCAACTTTTTCAAAGTTCCAAAATACATAGTTAGCGATGTGCAATTGTGTGTGCTTGCAAAACTACACACGATTGAAAAGCGATGATCGATTTATTGAACTCCTCCCACATATGCTGAAGCAGTCACCCACTTATATCCTCCCTTCTCTCTCTTTCTATCATGATATATATATTAGAGCTGTCACATATATATGGGGAGAGAGAGAGAGAGAGAGAGAGAGAGAGAGAGAGAGAGAGAGAGAGAGAGAGAGAGAGAGAGAGAGAGAGAGAGAGAGAGAGAGAGAGAGAGAGAGAGAGAGAGAGAGAGAGAGAGAGAGAGAGAGAGAGAGAGAGAGAGAGAGAGAGATTCAAAACTTTAGTTGTGGAATTTGTATAAATGAAAATGATAAAATAGGATATAGAAAAATAGCGGGGAGGGGGGAGGCATTCCCAAAGACAAGCAATGAGAAAGGAAACAGACAAAAAGCACGTTAGAAGGGGTACAGATGTGAGAGGTGAGGATGTTGAGAGGTGAGGAGGAGGATGAGGAGGAGGATGTTGGGATGAAAAACAGACAGGGAAGACATAAAATAAGTTAAAGACAAAGAAGGTAGTGTGCGTGTTTGTGTGTGTGTGTGTGTGCATGACTTTTCCAATGACAACAAATAAGTAATGAATTGTAATGGTTCAGAAACAAATATAACAAAAAAGTTGTCAAAACCAAAAACACAAAAAAAAAACACACATAAAACACATTTTGATTGAGTTTATTGTTCATTTATTGCATGCATTTTGGCTTGTTAATTGTGTGCGGCAAAGTCTCTCTCAGAGTTGCTACCAAAACCTTATTAGGTGAATGCTGAATGCAGCGCTCAACTATTGTTCTTCAGAGATTTTATTCTTTCCTTCTTTCTTTCTTTCTTTCTTTCTTTCTTTCTTTCTTTCTTTCTTTCTTTCTTTCTTTCTTTCTTTCTTTATTATTCTCTTCAATTTTTGGGACCTATCTCCTTCCTCAAAATTTTCACCTAGAGACTCCATTCAAATGTTCAGATAAGCTTGGAATCGCATGCTTCTTTTCAGATTTGTAAAATACAAAGGAAAGGAAACATAGAGGGCTCACAACGGTCGAGAAAACATATTTTTACAGGGCTCACAACAAAATGGTTGAGCAAACACATTTGTACAGAGACTATCAACATCAAGAATACCACGAAGACAAAGTTCACCAAAGGGTACTTTCAATTTCAAAAGCAACACGGCCAAGTCGGCATCTGATTTGTAGTCTTTTACTTTCAGTTCACGCTATTCCTGAAAAGCTTGCCCAACGTTTACTTGTGTCTGGCCTCTCTGTCGGTCAGTCTCCCTTTTCTCTTCTTCTGTTCCTCCGACATTGGGTGTCTCTGTCTCTTTTTAGTAGGCTGATCTATGATGAATGTAACAATCCCTTAGTTACTTGTGTTTATATGTTTATTTCGAGCCGGTTCCGTGCTTGGGGGTCTGTGCCGTAAAGCAATTCGTTACTTCGCGAGACCCGAGACTTGGCGCCTTTCACCGCCAAGATGCGCAAGGGGGAGTCGAAAAAACGAACAATCAAACAAAAATGTATAATAGAACCATTGCAATGACTCTTAGCCTGTTATATTAAGGTAAATCAAGCCAAAAAAGTTGCATTGTTAACCTAACCCCTTTCACTCGTGTCTGTTCTCTTTTCTCGTCCAACTTCTTTTTATTCTTCTTTTGTTCCACCGACAGTCGCCCCTTGGGTCCCTTATCAGTCGATTGATCCATGATGAATGCAACAATTGCTTCGCAACTGGCTGTTTATATCTAGTCGGTGCCATGTTTGGGGGTGTGTCTGTGCCGTAAAGCATTTTCGAAACTACAATCTTACTACATTTTCGAGGCGCGATTGGATACTTCCGCTGCGTCACATCCGGATTGTGTCGGTCCGAACAGAGCAAGTTGCATATGCACTTTTGCCTTGGAGAGGCGACATGGGGCAATGACACAACCACCAAACAACCCAGAAATGGTTGCAGAACCATCAGAATAACTGTCAACCTGCATAATTAATGTCATTTTGGCTAAAAAAGTTGCATAGTGGGCCTTTAAGATATTCTACTTTTTAAAATACTATTTTTTACAATGAAAGTCAATGAAGTAAGTCAGGAAGTCAATCTCGGACACTTCAACTACTTCAGACTTCGTAACTTGGTCAATGTTTTATCGTTAACCTTCGTTCAAACGTTTAAAAAATCAACACACTTATGTCTTCAATAGTCATCATTTCAATATGATTCATACTTTTTTCAGAATTACAGTTTAAGTTTAATTTCCCTACCCGCTTAGTGTATTTCCATTTGGTCTCATTGAGTTACTTTTAGGCTTGAGCGAGAGGACGTTCAGGCAGTGATGCCAGATTGGGCAGTGAGGTTGGAGAGTGATATCCAAAAGTGGCTATGAAAGCTAACTATTGCTGACGTCGCGGAGCCTAAACAACGTCAATATTTAACCTAGAAACACCATGTCAAGCTCAAACGGTTAAGTTATTTCATGTTAGTGGCACTAATATTATTAATCGATTGGAAAAATCATTGTTATATATCGGTGTTTGTCTGTGGGGTCCCCCGTTTATATTGCTATAGGCTTGCTGCTTGCTACATATCCCGGTGTATTCCTGGTAGAAGCTAAATGCTAAAAACAATGCTTTTCTGTCCAATAGTAATTAGGGGCGAGGGAGGACCATTAGTCACTCAAACCTCCGCGCCAGTCGTAAGGAGATTTGATTCATGATGTATAGTCGAGCTGGTGTTGACTGTAAGGTTGATGTTCTTTAAGTTCTCGTAAGTTTATTTCAAGTTGAGGTTTAACATCGATGTATACGGTGGCGCATTGCATTCACATCACAAAAAAAAGTATCAGGTTATCTCGTAATTAGGACATAAAGATCTCATAATTATGAGAAAATATCACATAATTACGAGATAATTATCTCATAATAACGAGATATTTATGCCATAATTACGAGATAAATATCTCATAATTACGAGATATTTTTCTCGTGATTATGAGATAATTATCTCGTAATTACGACATCAGAATCCCATAGCCTAGTCTTCCACCAAATTTTGTTCATTTGATTGTTGGGTCGGTACTTCCGTAAAGATGGAAAGTAATTGACAGTTTCAGAGTTTGCGGTTCAATAGATCAGTCAGGGAAACGTTGTTGTGACACAAATGACACCTCTAGCTAGAGACCCAGCTACATTGTTTTCATCCAAACGAGCTGTCTTTAGCGAACGGTGAATTGCATTGGCTTCTATGAGCTGTCGGCTATGGAAGCATATATGTAGCAAAATTCAAATGGCAATGCATTTTGCAATTACATTATGCAATTGACAATTCATTATGCAATTTTATCATTTGTAATTTGTAAATACGTTATTCAAAGTGTATTTTAATATGCATAGTGACAATGCAATCCTCAATTAAATTTGCAAAAGTTAGAACAATAAAAATAGAATAACATTTTGTCAAATTCTTTGAGTTTCTTAATTCAAATTGAAAAGCTATAACGTCCCCGTGATTGCAATCCACCTGGTCCCCGTGATTGCAATCCACTGCAATCCACTGCGATATTCAAAATACATTTCAATCCGCAAAACGAACGCTTTGCAAAAGATTTGGCAAAACGTTTTGCAAAACGTTTTCCAAAACGTTATCCAAAAAGTCAATATGCAAAGTGTCAGATGTATCAGCCAATCAGCGTTGTTTTTTAAAATGTTATTCTATTTTTATTGTTATAACTTTTGCACATTTAATTGAGGATTGCATTGTCACTTTGCATATTAAAATACACTTTGAATAACGTATTTACAAATTACATTATGAAATTGCATAATGCATTGTCAATTGCATGACGTAATTACTTATTGAATTGCAAATTACATTGCCATTTGAATTTTGCTACATATATGCTTCCATAGTCGGCTTTCATTCTCGAGTTTAGGGATAGTCTGCAAAGTGCAAAACGGAAAACAACCACAATGGTCAAATTTCAATACCGTCGCCATTATTTACTCTAGAGCCCCACAACTTGTTCATATAGTCATGGCCTCTATATGGTCTTACTACAATCTTTAGTTTTGAAATATATCTCTACTTATTTTAAAGGATTTTTCAATTTGAAACAATTTCAATAGTGTCCCCATATAGAGCCCCAAAACATATTCCATATAAGGTTAGTAATAAATAAATACATTTATTTATAGAAATATAAGAAAAAAATAAAAATTCCTCAAAAATAAGAACAGATATATTTTTCAAAACAAATGGTTGCACTGAGACCATGTAGAGGCCATCCCTATATGGAACAAGGTTTGGGGCTATAAAGTAAAAAAAAATGGCGACGCTATTGAATTCTTTGCCCAATATAAATTCCTCAAAACTAAGAAGAGATATATTTTTTCAAAACTAAAGGTTTAAGTAAGACCATATAGAGGCCAAGACTATCTGGAACAAGTTGTGGGGCTTGAGAGTTAATAATGTCGACGCTATTGAAATTGTTGCTCAATAAAAAATCCTTAAAAATAAGTTGATATATATTTTTCAAAGCTCAAGGTTGTAGTAAGACCATATAGAGGCAATGCCTATATGGACCAAGTTTTGGGGCTCTAGAGGTACCGTATTTTCCGCACTATAAGGCGCACCGGAGTATAAGCTGCAGCTGCTAAATTGAATGATGTGTACAAATATAAGCCGCACTGGACTATAAGCCGCAAGTGTTTTAATGTTTAATTACCATTAGGGCTGGCCCCCAATGCAATTTTTCTGGCCTCGAAAACTCGTTGGTTTTTCCAAGCGAATATTCGAATACTCGTTCCAGAAAAAAACGCCATCAAAAACAACATTAATAATCTCTATATACTCCCCGGAACCGATTTTGACAGTATCTGCATATTTTGTTGAATATTTAATAGCTTTTGAACGTTAATTAGTAGGCCTAAATAGGTTGAAGTTCTTTAGTTTTTCCTTGTGAAAGCGAACAGCTGTTGTTCCGTTCCAAATCAGCTGTCCTCTGCCATCTCAGCCCTTACGGGAGCTTTTCAATTCATCCTGGAACGTGCACCTTTTCAGGGAATTTGTACAATAAATCCACAACAAGTACCGAATATTGATTGTCTTATGTGTCTATATTATATCCATTATATTGTCCGGGTATTCCCAAGTCGCTCACGCTCTGCAGCAAGCCAGTCACAGTTGATTGGCGCGGATGGGTACAGCGAACGTAAACAAACAACTAAACTAAGGTTAGCATTTCGTGGGAGCATGTCTATGTTCCCCGGGTCCTATGTTCCCCGGGTCCTATGTTCCCCTCTTCGTATGAGACTGGGGAACATAGGACCCTTTTTTAAAAAAAGGGTCCTATGTTCCCCGCTTTTCCCAAAAAGGGTCCTATGTTCCCCGATATGTATGTGACCAGGGAACATAGGACCGTTTTTCAAAAAAAAGGGTTCTATGTTCCCCGGTCTGTTACTTTTTCCACCATTACTGCCAAATTCCGGCCGAGATAACTACCATTGCATGTCTTTACCTTTTGTGGAAGAGGGAGAGACGTCTGAGAACCTGACGCAGTCTATTCATACGCCGGTAAACAAACCCAGAGAAGCCCAATCCCTACGAGAGCTCCCCGCGCTACGGCCATCCGGAGGCGCACAGAGCTTTTGGCCGTGATATTATCATACAATTATATTACATTATATAGGCCTACTATTATATAAAGAGCTCCGGGAGTCTCAAACGGCAACAATCAGTTTCTCCTCCATGCTGCAGTTCACCCCGGACTGCACTGCACTGAGTTGGCCGGTTGAACGCTGATTGGCTGTTACGTTACACATGTCACTCAGTGGCCACGCTGTTGGACGGCGATTGGCTGTCATCACGCGAATGTCACGTCAAAGTTGAGATATTTTTAAAGATTAATAGATTGCGGGGAAGATAGGACCCGACCCTTTTCCCAGAAAAGGGTCCTATGTTCCCCGGACCCTTTTTGGGAAAAACGGGATATAGATCTCGTAATAATGAGATAATCATCTCGTAATTAGGACATAAAGATCTCGTAATTATGAGATATTTTCTCATAATTATGAGATCTTTATGTCATTATTACGAGATAACCTGATTATTATTTTTTTGTGATGTGAATGCAATGCGCCACCGTAGATGTAAGATCATTTTCTGCATGACTATTTTGAGGGTTGTATTATTTAGCTCATGTACCAAACACATTTTCTGTGTCCCTGCACACGGAGGGACGTGTGTGCGTGTCTGTGCAACCCGGTATCACAAGATTTCGTGCTCATGCGCACGAACGTTAATCTATTGAATCGTGTCCCAGAGCATGATAGTCCGACTTTTTTCGTGCTACACAGAACGAAATGTAAACCAATGCATTCTGAATGGGAGTGTTCTCAGACAATTAACGTGCTCCACAAAACAAAACGAGAGAGAAAGAGAGAGAGAGGGACAGGGAGAGAGAGAGAGAGAGAGGCTTCAGAATGGTTTGCCAGACAGTACAGTACACCCCAGTTACTGTATATGTCAATATTTCCGATTTTTTAAGCAGACCTCCTCAAAAACTGAAACGAACGTGCTCCACAGAACACGCATTTCTCAGACAATTAACATGCTCAACAAAACGATACGAGAGAGAGAGAAAGAGAGAGAGGGAGGGACAGAGAGAGAGAGCGAGAGAGAGGCTTCAGAAAGGGTGTGCGCAGATAGTACAGTGCACCCTAGTTATGTTTATGCCAAAACTACAAATGCTATATATAAATATATATATATATATATTGCCTAATTAAATATATTGCCTATATATATATATATATATTATTAGGCTATAACTATATTATTTAGCATGTAATAAGACAATCTATAGCCAAATTGTCGAAGATGCCCGAGAATCTCCGGAAATACCAGCATGGGAAATCGGCGCATCAGACCCATGAACCTATAAAGAAAGACGTCATCTCAAGCGGGAGAGAACGTTTGCGGTGCTGGTTTGTGTCACGTAAGTACAGGGCTCTCAAGTCTCACGCATTCGGCGTGAGACTCGCAATTCAACCCATGCACACGCTCGAACCCGGTCTCACGAAAAAACGTGACACTGTCACGTTATGTAATCTATTGAAACGTGATCAGGGACACGTATTTTCTAAATTTTGTATTTCAATTGGAAGTATTTGTCGTGTCACTAAGCACAATTTCCAAACTAAGGTTATGTCCGGGAGCGTTCTCCCTAATGTCCCTTAAGGAGCTCCGTTCAAATCATTCATTGTTGAAAATTGTCTGTGATATCTAACAAATGACAGCTTTTGGCCACCCGTTTCTACTTAAAATTGTCTGTGATAACTAACAATATGACAGCTTTTGGCCGCCCGTTTCTACTTTCACCTTTGATTCTGAGAAATTGTGACAATTCACGGATATATTAAATGCAGGTGCGCTGCTCTGTAAGCAAACCGCGAAGGAAAAAAGGGTAGCTGCTTCATCTGTTCTTTTTAGAATTGTATGTATTGATGTTTATTTTATCTAGCCATCTATTGTCTTGTTTTTGGCTATGTGAATGAAAGTCTGCGTCGATGCCTCGCAAGTCCAGTGTCGCGAGCGGACGTTGCCATGACATCTAGAAATCATACCGTATTTAATGGGTTATCATTAATATGGATGTGTAGGGGTTGATTATAACTCCTGAATTAAATTGTTTATACCACGGTCTGGGGAAATACTCGTATTCTGATTGGCTGCAGGGCGTGCATTATCTCCTGATATAGGCCTACAGACACCTGCTAAGTAGTTCCAGTCAGTGTTTAGATTCTCTGCCCGAGCCCGAGCCCGAGCCCGACCCGACCCGCGGGCCGGGTCGGGCCGATATTTCCCACCACTATCCTCGGGCCGGGCCTTTGATCGAGCGTTTTTATTTTATCATTGGTTTATTGGCCTAATCTGAGGAGAAATCTATGCCATAAACAGAAATATTATGGGCCTTTATTACACTTTATTATGCTAAAATGTTTACACACATTTCCCGGGGCCCCGAGAACGACATATCCGAGATTTGGAGTTCTAGCCCTTAGAGAAAAAAGGTTTTTCCCAAATGGACTGTCATTTGGACAAAGCCCCTCAGAAGTGTTGCCTGCAAGACCTAATGGTTCAGAATGTGGTGGAAAAACAGTTTTTGAGATAGGAAGGTCCTACCGCCCTGAAATTTGAATACCTTATTCTAGGGCCTAACTGGGACCCCTGCACCGAGACTTGGCCCGGTCGGACCCCGAGGGCCGGAAGCACGGTTGGAGCACGGTTATTTTTATTTATTTATTTAGTTTCAGTTTTTGAGGAGGTGCTTCAAAGATGCAAATGTTTCTGCAATAATCCAAAACCTGTTGGCTTTTTGTCAAGGGAACCCAGGGCGACGCTCACTTCCGGGTTGGCCAACATACGTCATCCCTCCACCACTGTACTGTAAAAACACATGTTCAAGTTGAATGAGAATAATAATAATTCTGCCATAGTATTTATTTAAGGGGGGGGGGGCATACAAGTCTTTTGGCCATTCGTAGTGTTGATCAGCAGAGAAATAATTTGTCCGCAAAGACGGTGACGTCGCTTAGCAACGGAAGACGCTGGGGTTGACAAGTCCCCGGACTACTACCCATGTAAGTGAACGGAGCGTTCCACGGCATTGAGAAGACCCGCGTAATAAAGGCCTATAATATTTCTGTTTATGGCATAGATTTCTCCTCAGATTAGGCCAATAAACCAATGATAAAATAAAAATAAAAACGCCTGATCAAAGGCCCGACCCGAGGATAGTGGTGGGAAATATCGGCCCGACCCGGCCCGCGTCGGGCTCGGGCTCGGGCAGAGAATCTAAACACTGACTGGAACTACTTAGCAGGTGTCTGTAGGCCTATATCAGGAGTTAATGCACGCCCTGCAGCCAATCAGCCAATTTATTTTTAATACGAGTATTCCCCCAGACCGTGGTATAAACAACATAATTCACGAGTTATAATCAACCCCTACACATCAATATTAATGATAACCCATTAAATACGGTATGATTTCTAGATGTCATGGCAGCGTCCGCTCGCGACACTGGACTTGCGAGGCATCGACGCTGACTTTCATTCACATAGCCAAAAACAAGACGATAGATGGCTAAATAAAATAAACATCGAGACATACAATTCTAAAAACAGATGAAGCAGCTACCCTTTTTTCCTTCTCGGTTTGCCTACAGAGCAGCGCACCTGCATTTAATATATCCGTGAATTGTCACAATTTCTCAGAATCAAAGGTGAAAGTAGAAATGTGAGGCCAAAAGCTGTCATATTGTTAGTTATCACAGACAATTGTAAGTAGAAACGGGTGGCCAAAAGCTGTCATTTTTTAGTTATCACAGACAATTTTCAACAATGAATGATCTGTACGGAGCTCCTTAAGGGACATTAGGGAGAACGCTCCCGGACAGAACCCTAGTTTGGATGTCGTGCTTAGTGACACGACAAATACTTCCAATGGAAATGCAAAATTTAGAAAATACGTGTCCCTGATCACGCTTCAATAGATTAAATAACGTGACAGTGTCACGTATTTTCGTGAGACCGGGTTTGAGCGTGTGCATGGGTTGAATTGCGTGTGTCTCACGCCGAATGCGTGAGACTTGAGAGCCCTGTACTTACGTGACACAAACCAGCACCACAAACGTTCTCTCCCGCTTGAGATGGCGTCTTTCTTTATAGGTTCATGGGTCTGATGCGCCGATTTCCCATGCTGATATTTCCGGAGATTCTCGGGCATCTTCGACAATTTGGCGATAGTTTGTCTCATTACACGCTAAATAATATAATTATAGCCTAATTATATGTATAGCCTATATATATATATATATATATATATATATATATATATATAGATAGGCAATATATATAATTAGGCAATATATATTTATTTATTTATTATTTATTTAGGCCTCGGAAGACACATTGAGGATTAAGATCCTCATTTTCAATGGTGCCGAGGGTACAACAGGAGTTAATACATTGGAAAGAAAAAAGAAAAGAAATATAAAATTAATATGCATATAAAATAAATACAGTAAAATACAATGGTTGGGTCAAGAGTAACAATCATTGCAGGAGAAGGCAGGTGTACATATGATAAGACTTGTGAATTCCCCAAGTGAAATAAATGAGCACAACCTTAGTGATTTTTGGACCTCATTCCAAATGAAGGGTGCCTTAAAACAGAAGGCTGTCTTCCCCAGTTTTGTGTTGGCATGTGGCAGATGTAATGTAAGCAAGCTTAGGGAGCGTGTATTGACGGTGTTACGGTTCCAGCTTATGAGAGAGGCGAGATATGGTGGCATTAGCCCAATGATTGTTTTATAAATTAAAATTTTCCAGTGAAAATCCCTTCTTTCAGACAGGGCTGGCCAGCCAACCTTGTTATACAAAGTGCAGTGGTGTGTGCCATAGCGGTCTCCTGTTATAAAACGTAGGGCAGAATGGTACACAGCATCCAGGGTTTTTAGGGTGCTGAGGGATGCATTGCCATAGATTACATCACCATAATCTAAAACTGATATAAAAACAGACTCAATAATACGTTTTCTGGCTGGAAAAGTAAAACAGCATCTATTTCTGTATAAAAAAAACAATTTGATCCTAAGCTTTTTAGTGAATTGTTTCACATGTGATTTAAAATCAAGCTTCTCATCTACCCAAATGCCTAGGTACTTGTAGCTGGTGACCCTTTCTAGAGTGGTACCATTTGTAGAGCAGAGTTTTAAGCTGTTAAAATCAGTGCTTCTAGCTTTAGTAAAAAGGATCCATTTGGTTTTTGCACAGTTAAGAACAAGTTTCAGGTCACTTAACTGCTTCTCTAATATGTGGAAGGAGAGCTGCAATGAATTTATGGCAGAGTCAATGTTTGAGGCACTGCAGTACAGAACTGTGTCATCCGCATAAAGATGAACTTGACAAAATGGAGTGAGTGTGGAGGCATTTCATTTATATAAATAATAAAAAGTAAAGGTCCAAGGACAGAGCCTTGGGGTACCCCCTTGTCAATATCTAAAAAAGGCGATATTATTTTGCCCACCTTTACACATTGGGAGCGACCAGTCAGATAACTTTTAAACCACTGAAGGCTCATATGGTCAAAGCCCATAAGTGACAATTTGTTTAAAAGCAGGTGGTGGTCCACAGTGTCAAAGGCCTTTAAGAGGTCCACAAATAGTGCAGCACAATGTTGCTTATTGTCCAAGGCAGCAATGACATCATTCACCACAAGGGAGGCTGCAGAAATAGTGCTATGTCGGGCTCTAAAACCTGATTGAGATGGACTCAGGAAAGAGGATAGTGATAAAAATGATTTTAGCTGGGAATTAATAAGGGATTCAAGAATTTTTGAGAGACATGATAGTTTTGAAATTGGCCTGTAGTTGTTCATGTTATAAGTGTCACCACCCTTGTGCAGTGGGAGAACTGTTTTCCAGGTTGAAGGGATAACACCAGTTGTTATGGAAAGATTTAATATGTGAGTAATATATTCAAAAATTACGGTAGCTGAGGTTTTCAGAAAGAAAGGGTCGAGCTTGTCATCTCCAGTCGATTACTTTTGATCAATTTTGATCAGGTCATTGCAGACCTGGGCTGAGTCTAATATTGTCAGACTAAGGCTGTTCTCAGAGAGTGGAGCTGAGATAGTGGGGGGTGTGCAGGGATCTGCTTGAGGATCTGTAGTATGGACATTTTTATCAAAAAGGTGCCCAGCTGCAGCAAAATGTCTGTTAAAAGCAGAGCAAATGACCGAGGGCTCAGTTAAAACAGTGGAGTCTTCTAAAATGCTAGCAGGCAGGCATGTACTGCGCTCACCTTTCAGACTTTTAATTGCTTTCCAGAAATCACCTGGTCTATTGGACCAGGTGATTTGTAAATAAAAATCTGCTTTACCTCTCCTTATTGCTGATGTGCATTTATTTCGCAATTGTCTAAATGTAAGCCAGTGGGCATGGTCATTGGTCTGTCTTGCTAGGTTCCATGCCTTGTTCCTGGAACAATGCAATTTAGCAAGTTCATTGCAGTACCAAGGGTTGACTTTGTCCTTAGTTCTGCATTTTTTATAGGGAACATGTTTGTCAACTATAAAGTTAAAAGCTGTGGTGAAGTGTTTTAGGGCCAGATCAACATCAGGTATTTTGACAGTATCTGCTATGTCACTGTAAAAAAGGTCATGTAAGAAGGCCTGCTCATCAAAGTGCTTAAAATTCCTTTTCATTACTACCCGAGAGCCACATTTCTGCAACTTCAACTCACGGATGCATATTATGGGGCAATGGTCACTGATCCCCAAGTCTAAAACACCATTTGCAACATATTTTTCTGGTTTGTTGCAAAAAATTAAATCAATTAAGGTTGATTTATAAAAGTCTTTTAGATTAGGACGAGTGGGCACAGAAATTAGTTGGGTAAAATGCAGGTCAGAGGACATCTCCTTCAGAGCTTCTGAGGCATCAGTTGACCAATCTAAATTAAAATCACCCAATACAATCAGTTCTGAGTCAGTAAAAGGCATAAACAGTTCTGCCATCTTGTTTAAGGCCATAGTCGGGGCACTAGGGGGTCTGTAGACTCCAATGACAATAATGGAATTATTGTAGCCAAGGTCAATTCTTAGGGAAATAAATTCAAAGCATTTTGGGATGGATACAGTGTTTAAAATAACGGCAGCATAGGTGCTTTTAACGTAGACAGCTACACCACCACCCCTGCTGGCCCTATCAGATCTGTAGATGTTATATCCCTGAATATACACAGTTTGATCTTCTATATCTTTATGAAGCCAAGTCTCAGATATGACCAATATGTCAGGGTTTGCTTGGCTTACTAAAATATTAATGTGGTCCAGTTTGTGACGGCTCAACAGACTTCTTATGTTAATGTGTAGGAAACCCACCCCTTTCCTATTTCTAAATTCATGGGGGTCATTTATAAATCTAGTGACATTTTGCTTCACTGTACATGGGTTGTGGTGCGGTGAAATATCTTGTATCTGCAACAAGCCCCTGAGAGTTTGTGTTCTGAAATGTTGCGGCGGACGAGTTTTCCTCCGCAAGATCAGGGTTGAAATGTAAAGTAGATCAGGCAAATCAACTATCTTGGGGTTCCAGTCGAGGGAGCTAGTTTCGGGCTTGGAGTGTTGCTGAACCGCAGCCCTGGTAGGAAGGTTCCGGGGCGTGGGCTGTGGATAGTCAGTAAGAGGAAGTGTGTACAGCGTATAGGATGTTTGCTGCTAGGTGTTGAGAGCCAAGGGAGTTTGGGTGGATGCCATCAACTTTAAAAAAAGCTGCAAGGTTCCAGAACAGGTTAAAATTGTCAATACATTTGAAATCGTTTGCATCAACAGCAGACTGGAGCCAAGTGTTGAGGCTTAAGAGACTGCTGAAGCGCCAGTTCCCACGGCCTAATGTTGGCATAGGCCCGGAGATAAAAAACATCTTGCCACTTTGTTTGCACAAATTAAAAAGACAGTTAAATTCATCTTTGATCGTCTCCAACCCTTTGGTGAAGATGTCATTAGTTCCCACATGGATTATACTCCTTATAATTGAGGATGGGAGTGAGGGAATGAGCTCCTGGAGTTTTTTAAGAATTGTGGAGACCGTAGCTCCGGGAAAACACTTTGTGATAGCGTTGAAAAACCGCACTGACCTGATAATCGAGTCTCCTATGATCAGGGTGGATGGGGGGAACAAGGGGGGGATGAAAGGTGATTTCGGAGACCTGGCTGATGGTGTGGGCGATAGGCCCGCAGCCGACTGCACAGGGAGTGCATCGGCCTGGTCCACCAAATCAGAGCGGGGGCAGCCACCACCGCCAACTCTTACTTAAAATCCTACGGCGGTAGGAGGATTGGTTATTCCAAGCAGCAGCCGATCGTTGCTGGGGCTCGTCCGCTGCTGAGGTGGTGTCCCTGCCGATGGTGGCTGCTGCCCGGATTGAAGGGGGCACAGCAGCGGCAGGGTCGGAGGAAGATCCCCCGTCTTGCGATGGTCGAGTGTACGATGAGGCACTCCGGTCCTGCGTCTGTGGGTCCGTGGATGTCGTCGTATCGGAAGCCGGCTGGAAAGCCACATCATCATGGGTAGGGGTCTGGCCCGGTGGCGCTGGCGTCGTAGAGAATGTTACAGCGGTAGCTGCAGCCCGGACCAGGGGATGAATCGACTGGCGCGTCGAGGAGTTTGGCGAGATGGCTGGGATGACAACGATTGGATTCTCACTGTCGGCCAGCAGCTCAAACCTGTTTGACACACTTAGTCGGGGTGGAGAGTCTCCGTTGATGGTTCTTTTCTTCCTCTTGCGAACCCCAACTTCGGTCCAAGTGGCTTCCGACGGGAAGCACGGCGTGGAGCAGGCAGCACGCCGAGGATCGACCGATGGATCCCAGAGTATGGTATCCTGTGTGGCACCACTCATGGACGCAAGGCGCCTCGACTGGCTCGAGGCAACTTCCACGAAGCCGGTAAGTAGAGTTTATTTTTTCCGAAGCTCATCTGACAGCCTACGGATGTCCTCCAGTAGATCAGCAATTTTCTTATTTGCCTTTTTTAATTGCATCTCACTGGACACGCTAGCGGGACAGGGTCTCATTTTTGGGCAGCTATTGCTATCCCCAGATGGGGTTAGCTTGGTGTTCCTTCAACTCTGTTCCTTCAACTCCTCCACAACGCTTCTAAACTGCCCCACATAGCCATTAGGAAGCAGGATCTAACACACAAGCTGCATGGATAATGCTATAAAACACGACCGGGGGCCCGGGGGATATCAGCCATTGTTCTGAATCACTACCGTGTGCCAGTCTGTGAGCAACGTCCAGCAGTTCGTTCAATGTTGTTTGTTCAATGCAACATTGAACAAACATCTTATATATGCTATATATATATATAGCATTTGTGGTTTTGGCATAAACATAACTAGGGTGCACTGTACTATGTTGGGAAAAACGGTCTGTCTAGTTACTGGACCAGATGAAATGAGACGGAGAGGTAATAAAGTCTGTCGGCACGAGGACCTTGGATTTATTAAGTAAAGTGGCAACGGTTATACAGAGTCATAAAGCGTGAGAAATCGAATATGTCTAAGTCCCTAATCAGTGCTGATGGTTCGTCCGGAGCTTCGCCTCCGTGGAAGGTCTGCTTCAGAAGAAGATGAAGAGTCTCTGTGTGATACAGTTTTATGCTGTATCCTCCTCTCGATGAGGTGTGTGCGTTTGAGGTGTGTGTGGTTCTGTGTGTTTTTGCTTGACCTTGGCTCCCAGGCCCTGGTGTATGCAAGTGTATCTTCTTGTGTTCCTACTAACGGGGAAGAGCTCCTCAGTGTCTCCTTTGTTCTAGAAGTATCTCTTGTGTGCTCGAAGTATCTCTTGTGTGCTCGAAGTATCTCTTGTGTGATGAATTAATGTGGCTCTCCCGTTCTTGAGGATGACTGTTGCATTGTCTGAGTGTCTACCATTTGTCTGCTTGGGAAATGGGGCCTTGGCTCTGGCCTTGACCTGACTATATTATCATGTTTGTGTTATGTGTTAAAAGTTGACTATATTGTAATGTGACTGCCATGTGATGTGCTCATCAGGCTGGGGTAGGAGTTAGCTATATTTATAATGTACATGTGATGTACTCAGCAGGTTATTTTTCCCAACATATCCCCCTCAAGTCGTCGTAAGACGACTTTTACTCATTAGGGGTACGAGGGATAGGACTCCAGCGCGGGACTACCATTATAACACCATTTGAAATAACAGAAAGAAGGCAAAATGATCATAAAAACAAACAACCATGAGCATGGGACTAAAACAACTCGCTGGACCGGGTGTATGGGGAACCACGTGGGAGAAACGCTACCCCTGCTTCAGACATGGGTATGCCATACACACCCCACCTAGGGGGTGGCATCCACCCCGGCCTTACATCGCGAGCAGACAATACCAACAATACTGGCAGCAGATGATACACAACAAAACCAACACCAAACCATAACAACAACAACAAAATGCAACAACAAAACTAACAGTAAACAATAACGATATAAACAAAATGCAACAACCACACAAACACTACACAATAACAATCACAGGAAAGAAATGTAACCATGAAACGTGTCCCTAAATAATAATAATAATATCAGAAAGATATGAGGTACACAACGAATGGCAATCCCCCTCAACCCATCCCTAGATGACCACACCCTAAGGATGTGAGGAGGAGTTAACTGGTCGTGTAACAATAAGCAAGCACACGCATGGGGTATCCAGGGTAGGCCCGGGGCACGGGAACAACTGAAACCACGGAATAGCCCTGAGCGTCATCATGGGCAGGTGGTCGCAAGGCGCCACCTGAGCATTAGACCCTTTTATTCAACTGCGCTCAGGACCTCATCTGATAAACGGGCAATCAAGGCCCCTGGAATCTCGCCCGTGTGTATCCCCGAGCTCCATCTAGTGGGACAGCGATATAAACAACAACATTTACGTTCCCGGCGTTGGTTGCGTAGACGCGGGCATAGATATGGGAGCGGCTAAAAACAGTGAAGCGTACAGAAGCGAATACAGCCAGGGGCGCCCTCAAGCCTTAAGGGAACGGGCCGCAGCCCCTGGTGCCGGAACGCAGATCCCTGGTCCGGGCGACGTGGGTGCATCAGGTGGGAGGGGGGTGGTGCCGTTGGCGGGGACGGGAATGGGGCAGCCCACCATGTTCTCCAGCCGGATCAGGGCCCCGTTTCCCGATAACGATGGATCTTCGCTCGTACGATCATTCTCCCGATGGATCTTGCGATCCATCGATAATTTCTTTGGAGCGTTTCCCGAAACTCCTCTTAACGTGAACGCGCATTCGCTGCACTCACGACGTCGTAGGATTGTAACTGTCTACTGACACGGTGCTGAAATGGGCTCCGTAGGAGGGGGAGACGCAGGAATGTCGCAGGAAAATTGTGTTAAAAAGGGTTAAAATATATCCCCATCAAGGACAACAGCAGAGTAGCCTACGAAAAAAATAGACTGCAATTATATGAATGCTAAAGACATTAAAACACAATTGATTAGGCTGAAACCGACATATATCAGTCCTAATCCTGAATGCACTGTGCGTTTCACGGCATTTTCCCCCCTGAAATAATTCCATATGACAAAAAATTAAAAATAGCTTGTGTGACAACTACATTTATCTTAATAGGCTGATTTCTGAAATATGCTTTGCGCAGCAAAGAGAGCCGACTTAATCTGATTCCGCATAAGGGTTTCCTTGATTGATAATTTGATTGGCTATAAAAGCCCCTCCGGAAATAGGGTAAGGTATGTATTGATGAGGAATACAACGAAGCCCACCGTCTGGCCCGGTGCATCGTTGAGCGCACGATCGGGAGGTGGAAGTTGCGCTTTAGATGCCTTCACAGGTCAGGCGGAGGGCTCCAGTTTTCGCCGGCCAAGTCATGCGCCGTGATATGTGTGACGGCTATGTTGCACAACATTGCAGCTAAGGCTGGGGTGGCATTGCTTGAACCGGAGGACGCTGAGGACGATGAAGATCGGTGTGAGGACGGCCTCCCTCATAACTACGCGGCTGGTTTTCATGCGCGTCGAAGAGTGATTGAGACTTTTTTTTAACCCCCTCCACCCTCCCACATGTCAATGTGGTAATTTATTTTATTTTTTTTAATTTTATTTTATTTTTTACATTATTTTATGCTACGTTTTATGAGTAGCCTATGTCAGTCTGCACATATCCCCCCACTTTCTCTCACACATTTTGAGTGCCCTGCCTGCGCAAACATTTTCTGGACTGTCCCGTTTTATTTTGGCCATTTTAACATCTTTGTTAATAAATTAATTCATAATCTTTATTAATTACCAAACTAAGAACATAAAGGCTCAATGCGTTTTAATAAAACGCATCCAATAGACGGAATGTCCGATGGTGTCGCCACTGAGGCTATAGCTGACGATGCTCTTAGCGTCCTACGAGTACCTACGAGCACCCCTGGAGTACTCGTTAGCTACGAGCGTTTTCAAGACGTTCGTTCCCCACGATGCTTTCGGGAAACGCGGTGAAAACTCTACGATGCCCTTTCGACGCACTTCACGATCCACTTTGGCTAACGACGCTTTCGGGAAACGGGGCCCAGGTCGGGCCCCTCTGGTGGTCCCTCGTCCAAACTCTCCGGTGTATACTCGATCCCCAGGTAAGCTTGGATGGCACCTGCTGCACCTGTAGCGCCCATCGCTCATTGGGCTCTCCATCCATCCGAAATCTGATTGCATCATCCTTGGGTAGTTGGTCGGCTCCGGGCGTGTCTGCATCTGGCTCCTCCTCTGGCCCTGGAACTTTGTGTTTCTCTTGCTGGAATTACAAACTTATGTACAACAGTTAGATGTTCAAACATATTTTCCTTAATTCTATTTCTAATTACTCTAATGGAAGTCCCTTTTGGGACCCTCGAATGTTAAGTGAAGGCATGGGTCGACCCTTAAGCATTTCATGCGGGGTTAGATGTGTCGTTCTGTTAGTTGTCATGCGATAACTCATCAGTGCCAGTGGTAGTGCATCAATTCAATTTAGTGCTTGCACAAATGTTGTTAATTTTTTGTCTTGAGCGTCCCATTCACTCTTTCCACCATACCTTGTGGTTGAGGATTGGGGCGTAATCTAGTCTTTATTTGACATGCAAATGTTGAATCACTTGTTTGAGTGTTCTCTGAATAAACGTTTTGTCTGAGCTTATTTCTGACGGAATTCCAAACCTTGTCATGACTTCTCTAGTCCGAAACTTGATTACTGTAGTCGCACTTTGGTCTTTTGATGGGACTGCTTCTACCCATCTGTTGAACACTGTATTTCACACTCATTTAGCTGGATGTCAATCATTGTTTGCAAGTATGGTGAAGAAAAACCTTGTTTTCTAATTATTATTATTATTATTTTTTATTATTATTTATTTATTTATTTTTTCTCAATACCTCCCCCCTTGGGCAATGGTCAAAACCATGCGCATTAAATGATAAGCAAATCTAAGAACGCCGTTGGTGCAACCAACGTCGAAACGTCTAACCTTAACCATCAGCAAATTAAAGCCAATCTTTTGGGAAGGGAAATCGAACCAGTGTGTCCAAAACCAAAGCCCAATATGGGTGGGTTTACCATCAGCAGCCTGAAACCACGCTGTTCCAAAGTCATGCACTAAACCGAAAAAACGTACATGCGTTAGTGGCCTTCTATACCACAAAGGTAAAAATAAAATAAAACGCGACATGCCCCGTTCCAAGACCACCTCTGCTGCCAGAGCTGACATATCTGACTCCTGTTTCTCCTCCACCCTACACCCCACCCGGCACTTCCCATGATTGTTGCAGCTCGTCACTTCATGATCAAGTGAGCCAGTGCCCACAGCGACTCTGCCAAGTAATCGTGATTGTGCCTGCCTTAGGTCGTCCCGGGTGTCAAGGTGGGATCTTACCCGTCGTTGGCTAACCAGCCTTCCATACTGGCTCGCTGCAGGATGCCATACCTGGAATACAATCAACCCCCACCCATATGGTAGTATAGATCGCAAAGTGGAGGGATGGAGACAAAGTCTTCAGCCCCATCTGCCCTATGCAGCCAAGTGTGTGCGTATTGGATACACATCAGGGAAACTATAAAACAAAAGGTAATTTATCAGAGTTAAAATTATTAAAGTGTTGCAGCAGCAGTAGTGGCATTTGAAAGGTAAACCCACTACTTCCGAATCCAAATTGACAACATAGCATGTAGGATCCCTTCCCAGCAGATGTAGCGCTAATCCACCTGTCATCCTTGACCAAAGAGATATACCCCATATTTTAATAGGTGTAGTCCTACTTGTACAGTTTATCAAGATTAATTTATTTTATTATTATTCTCCTTCTTTAATCATATCCATATTTATTCAATTATTCTTTCCTGTGTGAAAATAATATTAATCACTTAGTTAATAGCAACACCTTCTTTAGTCCAATTGCATTAGATTATCATCACTGTTGTCCTATTAAAGTATCAACGTTATTGTCCTTATAACCTCCTCATGAACTTCGATGTTCATCATCATGAATGATAACTGTTGTCCTAGGAAGACAAAAAACAAAACAAAAACTAAAACAAATTAGCCATAATGTGAATATCCACTGTGTGTCTCCCTGTGACTCTCTCCCTCCTTCAGGAGAACACGCTCTCTCTCCCTCCTCAGTACGGGGTGCTGTTTGGTGCAAGACAACAGATAAGGGTGTCTCCCTCCCACGTTGGGTGCGGCCATAACGCCTTGAAAGCGAGCGTGCTCTGGGGGCTGGGTGTGAGAGAAACCATGGGTAGTTCCTTTTCTCGGCCAGCAGAGGGGTTGTTCAGGTGAAACCTATGGACAGAGACTACAAAGAACTTCAAACATGGCAGACAGGGAACTACAAATTTATCAAAGCCTGAAAACTCAACAGAGCTCTACCTGCATTCCTTGGATATGTGGTATTTTATGGCGTATGGCCACCACACGCTTTCAGTTGAACACACTCTATTTCCTTTCTCTGTACTGTGTGTTAGTGTGTCTCTCTGTACTGCCTGAATGGTGTAGGTCAGTGGTTTTCAAACTGTGGGGCGCGCCCCCCCTGGGGGGCGCCAGAGTTCTTCAGGGGGGGCGCGACGTGAGAAAAAAATAAACCCGAAGAAAACCCTGAAAGACGATGATTCAAATCATCAGTCGTACTTCAACTGTAGAAGTAACATAACCAGTGGCGTTTCTACATTAGGGGCAGGTGGGGCAGTGCCCCACCAGACCCACGAGATGGCGCTGTTGAGCAGAAGGCTCAATCCATTCCTACTTCGTGGCAAACTATATATATATATTTATATGCAAAGTAGCGTACATATTTGTGTGAATAAACTTGACTCACAAGCATTATTGCCTTGTTTTGGAGTAATTTGATTCGTGTGTTCTACTGCCTGTGTGCTTGCTTGAATGAACGTTATGTCTATATTTCCGTTTCCTGTTTCCGGAGGGGCAAAGACCCACGCTGCCCCACCGTTACCATAGAAACACCAATGAGCGCGAACCACGCCGGCCAAAGTTAACATTGAGGCTTGGGGCAATTTCAAATTTGCCCCTAGACGTTAACTGCGTAATCTACGTATTCTACGTAATGTAGACTGGTAATGTAGACGATGGGACAGAAGAGACTGAACGCCCTCTCCATGCTTTCTATTGAAAACACCTTCATTAATGGACTGTTGGATTTTAACGACAAAGTAATCGAGAGGTTTGCTCAAGCAAAGAACCGTTGAGCCAACTTCCTTTTTAAGTGATCGGCATTGGTGAGTCAAAACCTTTTTTTTTTTTTTTTTTTTGAGCTGAAGGAGATCGTCTTTTTTGTTTAATAAATTATGGAAGTTATTATAATAATAAATAATAATACATTTAATTTAGAGGCGCCTTTCAAGACACCCAAGGTCACCTTACAGAGCATATGGTCATCATTCAAAAATATGTAAAACAGACTAGGAATAAAAGGAAAACAGAGGTTAAACATGAAGAATAATAATAATTAATAACACTCAAAGACGCCTAAAGTGAAGGGGGGACCCACTAACCACCACCAATATGTAGCACCCACTTGGGTGCCACCCAGCTATGTGTCTGTCTAATTGTTTTACTTTAATGCTATATTATAGTGCGTACCATGTTGGCGCTCTGAGATTCTTTGGAACGAATAGTGCGTTTAAAATATAATGCAATATTATTATTATTATTATAGGCAACATCTTTGTGTCGTACTGAGCGCTAAAGCATGTGAAATGTATTTGAAATACGATGTCTGCTCCCTGCTGGCACTCAAAATGCAGCCCATAGTATACCTGACTGGTCTATATACGTAGGCCTACTGTTATAATAATCAACTACCTCTATTTTTGTGACGTAATATGACGTCAAATAAATTTGCCCCACCAGAAATTTCAGGCTAAAATCGCCACTGAACATAACTAAATCAATTTTCAACCGTTTATCTTCGTGCAAACCATTTAACAAATCTACACACTTGTATCTTCAATAATATCGAATTTCGATATCATTTAAAATGTCTTCAGAATCACAGTTTTAGTTTCATACTGCTTCGTTTTCAGCTGTTTTCATTGAAGACGTCAGCCCATTCTGATACACCTACTTCTAGACATCGTAACTCATTCCTTTTTCAACCGTTTACCATCGTTCAAACCATTAAACAAATCTACACACTTGTATCTTCAATACTATCTAAATAGCTTGTATAAATGCTATCTTGATAGCATTTATACTTTTTTCAGAATCACAGTTTTAGTTTCAAACCGGCGTCGTTTTCAGTTGGTTATAATAATTGAGGTCACCATAGCAACGCCGGTAAACAAACCCCGCCGAATAGTCGAATCTCTGGACTGAAAAGGCAGATCTGATTCGACTCAGAAAATTCAGAGTCGGGGACCCTGAATGAATCTGTAAACTGGCAGTTTACACAGATTAAGATGTTCAAATGTATTTAAAAAAGGTTAAGCTAAAACATGCTTAGATAAAGTCGTTACATTTTGTTGTTTAAAAACGCAAAAAGATGTAATGTTTCAGAAATATGTTTAAAAAATATGTAAAAATTTTTTTAAAATGTTTCAAAAATATGTTCCAAATGTTTTAAAATTATGATCGGAGATGTTTGAAATGTGCAAAATAATTAAAATAGCTTTCAAAACACAGGTATTTAGAAAAAAAAATCAGCTCAGCTGAATTTTTTTCTCTGAGGGGGGGCTCACTCTCTCACACTTTGAAAACCCCTGGTGTAGGTCGACAAATGGGGGGGGAAATGTGTTCTCTCTCTCTCACCCTTCCTCACTCCCCTTAGGGTCAAGCAGCAGCTAGGACCGTTAACAGATAAGCCTGGAATGCAACATCCTCAACTCTCCATCATGGAACAAGGCCTAATAACTATCTCTCACACACAAAAAGATCCTTCTGTCCCTTCATTCACAAATAACTTTTCACTTTATTATATATAACTTAATACTGCTCCCCCTTTCCAAATTTATATATACACAAAACTACGAAGCTGACCACCGAAATTGGTACAGGCCTCGTAAGGCCGAACCAAAACACCCTCACAGGTTCTAACTTCCATACAATTCTAGGGAGGGGAACTACAACATGAGGTGGAGTAGAGGACTTCAAATATGGTGGACGGGGACCTCAAATGGGAGGACTACACATATGGGAAAGGGGATTACACTCCGGGCCTGAAAACTCAACAGAGTCCCTTCTCGTGGTCCTGAAACAACCGTTCATTGTGAGAAAAACACGCACTCTATCGCTACCTCCAACTGTCTAGAGGGAAAATGGTCCCTCTCGATCGTCCTCCGACTTTAGCTCTCCTTGCTATCTCTCTCGCTCCCTCTCACACAAACACACACACACACATACACACACACACACACACACACACACACACCTAAACAGACCTTTCTCATTCTGTCTCCTCCAAACGCACACACAGAAACATCACCTCTTGCGTACACGCGCACAGAGACGCACACAGCCTTTCTGACTCTGTCTCCTCTAAACGCACACACGGAGACATATCAACAGACTTCTCTCATTCTGTCTCTCGCAGACGCACACATCAGACACGGCAAAATAGCGTTGAGCATAACAAAGCAAGCAAGCGTTGCACACATAGCCGGGTTATCATTGATTGATTTATTTCTATATTTCGCCGGCCCACAAATACGCTCGTTCTCTTCTCTCTCTCTCTCTCTCTCTCTCTCTTGGCCTCTTACACACACACACACACACACACACACACACACACACACACACACACACACACACACACACACACACACACACACACACACACACACACACACACACACACACACACACACACACAGCCACTCCGTCGCTCTCTCTCTCGCGCATACACACACTGTCTCTCTGTGTGTCACTCGTGCCCCTCTGCAAAGGGATTCTAACCCTGATAAAGGACTCTAACCTTCTTACCACATAGAATTATTTAATACACATTCATTACTTGGCCATCGGTAGTCTTGTATCACTATGACCGATTCTTATAGGCCCTAGTTTTTTCTTCTCTTTCCCTCTGGGTTCCACCCGCGGCCCAGGCATCCCTCTGGGTTCCACTCTTGGCCCAGGCATTTATTACTAGGCCATCGGTAGTCTTGTATCACTATGACCGATTCTTATAGGCCCTAGTTTTTTCTTCTCATTCCCTCTGGGTTCCACCCGCGGCCCAGGCATCCCTCTGGGTTCCATTCTTGGCCCAGGCATTTATTACTAGGCCATCGGTAGTCTTGTATCACTATGACCGATTCTTATAGGCCCTAGTTTTTTCTTCTCATTCCCTCTGGGTTCCACCCGCGGCCCAGGCATCCCTCTGGGTTCCATTCTTGGCCCAGGCATTTATTACTAGGCCATCGGTAGTCTTGTATCACTATGACCGATTCTTATAGGCCCTAGTTTTTTCTTCTCATTCCCTCTGGGTTCCACCCGCAGCCCAGGCATCCCTCTGGGTTCCACTCTTGGCCCAGGCATCCATTATTCGGCCATCGGTAGTCTTGTATCACTATGACCGATTCTTATAGGCCCTATGGTCTCGAGGGTATTCTTTCACCATGCAACGAGCCGATATTCGATGTGTCACGCGTTCAGGGTCAATCGGGTTTATGGGGCAATGCTGGGATGCAGTTCTATTCGTCCCCACGAGATATCCCGTAGCGAACTGCTCTCACAGTCTCACCTCCTAATGTGGTTCCTATATAACTATGCAGAGTTTGGATTTTATCAACAGGTTCTGCCTACCTTTTGTTGGGCCCGAGGTGAGACTGCAGGAATCGGTCTGGTGCTCCGGGGTCCCGAGGTCGTGCCGCTCTCCGTCTCTCGTTTCCCAGTTGCGTGTTCAATTCAGAAAAAATCACGTCGGAGGTCACCAAATTGTTGGGAAAAACGGTCTGTCTAGTTACTGGACCAGATGAAATGAGACGGAGAGGTAATAAAGTCTGTCGGCACGAGGACCTTGGATTTATTAAGTAAAGTGGCAACGGTTATACAGAGTCATAAAGCGTGAGAAATCGAATATGTCTAAGTCCCTAATCAGTGCTGATGGTTCGTCCGGAGCTTCGCCTCCGTGGAAGGTCTGCTTCAGAAGAAGATGAAGAGTCTCTGTGTGATACAGTTTTATGCTGTATCCTCCTCTCGATGAGGTGTGTGCGTTTGAGGTGTGTGTGGTTCTGTGTGTTTTTGCTTGACCTTGGCTCCCAGGCCCTGGTGTATGCAAGTGTATCTTCTTGTGTTCCTACTAACGGGGAAGAGCTCCTCAGTGTCTCCTTTGTTCTAGAAGTATCTCTTGTGTGCTCGAAGTATCTCTTGTGTGCTCGAAGTATCTCTTGTGTGATGAATTAATGTGGCTCTCCCGTTCTTGAGGATGACTGTTGCATTGTCTGAGTGTCTACCATTTGCCTGCTTAGGAAATGGGGCCTTGGCTCTGGCCTTGACCTGACTATATTATCATGTTTGTGTTATGTGTTAAAAGTTGACTATATTGTAATGTGACTGCCATGTGATGTGCTCATCAGGCTGGGGTAGGAGTTAGCTATATTTATAATGTACATGTGATGTACTCAGCAGGTTATTTTTCCCAACAACTATCTGCGTACACCCTTTCTGAAGCCTCTCTCTCTCGCTCACTCTCTCTGTCCCTCCCTCTCTCTCTTTCTCTCTCTCTCATATCATTTTGTGGAGCACGTTAATTGTCTGAGAAATGCGTGTTCTGTGGAGCACGTTCGTTTCAGTTGTTGAGGAGGTAGGTCTTCTTAAAAAATCGGAAATATTGACATATATATACAGTAGGGGTGTAACGGCACATGTATTTGTATTGAAACGTTTCAGTACGGGGTGCTCGGTTCGGTGCGGAGGCGTACCGAACGAGTTTCCACACGGACATATTAAGTAGAGGACTGCATGTGCGGAACATGCTGCGGCCGCACATGGACAGTTGCGCACAACGTAGCTGTGTTCGAAATCGTTCCCTATTAACTCACCCAATCACTATTCCATATATAGTGTTCATGACATAGTGCACTATTTAGGGAACGAACAAACGACAATTCGGACACTACGCTGAACATTTCTAAACGTCATTCGCGTCAGTAAATGCGCCGGGTATTTGTGTGACGCAGCCAGATGTGCCCACATCATAGCTGTGTTCGAAATCGTTCCCTATACACTCGTTCCCTATTCCCTATATAGTGTATATGATTTAGTGCACTATATAGGGAATAGGGAACGAGAATTCGGACACTACGCTGAACATTTCTAAACGTCATTTGCGTCAGTAAATGCGCCGAGTATTTGTGTGACGCAGACAGATGCGCCCACATCATGTAAACATACCAGGCACTCACGAGGAAAGCTGGAGGTTGTATTGATGTTGAATGTTAAATATTCTATGTTAAATCCCAAATAAATTGTTGACATTTCTAAACGAAAGCCGGAGACTCCATCATTAAATGTATTAGTTTTCGCGGTTATTCAGCTTCTTCTTCTCCTCCGGAAAAACACAGCCGCATTGCATTGTGGTATACGGGAGTAACATAGGGAACATCGTATGTACCCTATTTTAAGTCCACTATATAGTGCCCTATATAGTGGACCACTGAGATTTCGAACACCCTACAAAATGGCGTGCACCCTATTTAGTGCACTACATCCATGATAGGGAACGATTTCGAACACAGCTCATGTAAACAAACCGGGCACTCACGAGGAAAGCTGGAGGTTGTATTGATGTTGAATGTTACATTTCCTTGTTCATGTTTTTTTTTAAATTAATTTTGAATGTTAAATATTCTATGTTAAATCCCAAATAAATTATTGACATTTCTGAACGAAAGAGACTCCATCATTAAACATAATCGTTTTCGCGGTTATTCAGCTTCTTCTTCTCCTCCGGAAAAACACGGCCGCATTGCAATGTGGTATACGGGAGTAACATGTTGGGTACATCGTATGTAGACTCAAATTTTGGGTATTATTATCCTGCAGATAATGTGGATAAGGAGATTTTTCTGGCAAAAAATATAAAGATTGAGTGAAAGTCATCAGGGCTAAAGATGGGGGGGGGGGGGGGGGGAGTAAAAATTAATCTGAGCAACAACTTGAAACTGTTTAGTGTTGCAATTGTTCATTGTTGCACATTAGATTGATAAAAGATTTGTTTTTAAAGAAACAGTCTGAGCCTTATTCATGTTATTTAATCTGAGCAACAACTTGAAACTGTTTAGTGTTGCAATTTTTCATTTTTGCACATTAGATGATATATTTTTAAAAAAAACGTATTTTTTATTTTTATTTCTACATTTCAGAATCTTTATATTTTTGAGCAGAATTCCAGGCTTGTATTGTCAAATGTTCCTACACAAAAGTGTATTATGAACAACTTGAAGCACATGTTATGAAGCACATTTATATTTAGCATTTTGATTTCTTACTGTACCGAAAATGAACCGAACCGTGACCTCTCTCTCTTTCTCTCTCGTTTCATTTTGTGGAGCATGTTAATTGTCTGACACTCCCATTCAGAATGCATTGGTTTACATTTCGTTCTGTGTAGCACGAAAAAAGTCGGACTATCGTGCTCTGGGACACGATTCAATAGATTAACGTTTGTGCGCATGAGTACGAAATCGCGTGATACCGGGTTGGCTACCCAGGCCTGTGCTTTGTACAGCAGTTTTTATCTTTTAGGCAAGATGGAAGATGCCTAACCTACTGGGGTGAAATCCGTCAACCTGGAAAAACAATGGACGCTCCCAGAAAAGGTTAAAATTGTCAATAAACTCCACACCCTGGGCCCTACACACAGAGTGAAGCCAAGTATTCAGCCCAAACACTCGGCTGAATAGCATGTTGCCGCGACGGAAGGGGGGAATGGGATCGGAGATAGTTCAGTGAAATTGATTTTGACTAGCTCAGTAGGCAGCTGAGCGGCGTCGTTTGTACCCACGTGGACAATGACTCTGTTTATAGACATCGGAAGGGAAGGGAGAATGGTCTGCAACATATTGATGATGGCCAGGGTGGTAGCGCCTGGGAGACAGTGTGTGGTCGAGTCGAAGTAGCGTAGTTTTTTGATTATAGAATCACCTATGATCAGTGTGGATGGGGGGAAAAGTGGGGGGTTTGAGAGTTAGTCGGGGGGAGAGACACGGAGTCGTCGCGCTGAGGGCCCCTATGAGGGCATGGCTGTTGCCTGGATAAGGGTTCTACTCCAGCGGACGGTGGACCTGTGTGGAGTCCCGATCTCCTGGTGACGGCTTCGTCGGCGAGCGGAGGATGTTCCCCGCTGTGTCTGTTGGCTCTCGGTGGACCCGAACGAGCCTCCGAACGAGCCTCCGCCAGCGCCAGCAGAGGAGAAGCTTGTTTCTCCAGCTGTGGACTTTCTGCGTGCTCGATCCAGCTTGGGGGGTTGGGTTGAGACCCTTAGTTCACCAGCTGCGGGGGGAGCTGAGGGCAGATGGTCACCTGTCGCTAGCCCAACCGCCCGATTGTGTGCCGGAGCAGGAGCCTGGAGTGGAGCCGGAGCCTGGAGTGGAGCCGGGGCCAGGAGCAGAGCCGGGGGCGGAGCCTGGAGTGCCCGGAGTGGAGCCGGGACCCGGAGGACCGCCGGAGCCGGGGGGTCATCTGTAGTCAGTGACTTGTAGTGGTTGGAGAGGTCCAGAATGGGTGGCATAGCCGTCGCCGCTGTTCGCATTGGATGCCCACGGATCCGCACTGCGGACCATGGTGACGGTGGTGTGGAGCACTTGGATGGATCCCAGGCGACCGTGTCTTGAAGGGAAGCCATGAGGGCAGTCAGCTTTTTGGATTGCCCGGAAGCAACGTCTATGAAGCTGGACAGGAGGGATTCCTGGGTTCGCAGCCTATCAGTAAGTCTTTGAATTTCCTTTTTTAGATTCGTGATTTTCTTAGTGGCTTGGCTAAGAATTATGGAATCCTCGGGTGTTGCCATGAGTGTGACTTTTGTGGAGAGATGAGGGGACTTTTGTGGAGATGAGGGGAGCCGGGGGCTGTTAATTCCGATGGTTACAACTGCTGAAGATACTCTAAAGAGGTGGTTCAACTGTGTGGCTAATACCACTAGCTAACGCTGTGTGGCTAATATCACAAGCTAATACCACTAGCTAACTATCTAAATGAAAGGAGACAGTGGTGCCGAGTAGAGGGACGGTTTACAATCTTAAAACATGCTACTGTCAATCCAAAAAGTAATCCATAAGAACTAGGCCTAATCCAAAAAATGTATCCATAAATAGTAAAAGTAGATTAGATTAGATTAGATTAGATTAGGCTTTATTGATCCTTTTGGGATGACTCCCTCAAGGAAATTGATTGTCCAGTAGCTTACAGAAGAAACACAACACAATATTAAATTATATACAATATAAGATAAACAATACACTCTTAGATAACTATAAAAAGTAAAACAAAAAGTAAACAGTAAACAATAATTATAATAATAATAATAATAATATAAGATAAACAATAAACTCTTAACTAACTAACTATAAAAAGTAAACAAAAAACAGTAAACAATAAACTCTTAGCTAATATAGAAAGTAGAGATAATAATAGAAGTAAAACAGGATTCAAGTAAAATAAGATAAATGTAGAGAACTGTATAGAGGATTCATTTAAATAAATAAATATATATATATGTAAATAAATAAATGTAAACATAAACAAACATGTATATATACATATACACATGCACACACATATACATATACACACATACATATATATATACATATACATAAACATATAAATACACATATATACACTAAATACATATACACATACGACATTGTGGATTAATATCATATAATATAGTGGATAAATAAAATGAAATGACGGTGAGCAAGGGGTGGCTGCTAATTTATTAAATAAATTAGCAGTTCAAATTAAGCAGTGGAATAGGTTATATCTCCTCTTTACTCTATTACTTCTATTCTATTACTTCTATTACTTCTATTCTATTTCCTCCTACTTCCCTCCGAGTGAGGAGTTGTATAGTGTGATGGCATGATGGACAAAGGAGTTCTTGAGTCTGTTGGTCTTTACTTTGGGAAGGAGCAGCCTTCCACTGAACAGGCTCCTCTGGTTGCTAATGACAGTGTGCAAGGGGTGGCTGGCATTGTCAATAATGTCCAGCAGTTTGTCCAGTGTCCTCCTCTCTGCCACCGTCACCAGTGGGTCCAGCTTCATGCCGACCACAGAGCCAGCCCGCCTGATCAGCTTATCCAGTCTGGAGGTGTCCCTCTTGTTTATGCTGCCTCCCCAGCACACCACAGTGTAGAAGAGGACGCTGGCAACCACAGACTTGTAAAACATCCACAGCAATTTGCTGCAGATGTTGAATGACCGCAATCTCCTCAGGAAGTACAACCTGCTTTGTGTCTTCCCATACAGGTAGCTGGTGTGCGTTTTCCAGTCCAGTTTATTATCCAGCCAGACCCCGAGGTATTTGTAGGAATTCACAGCCTCCACCTCAGCTCCGTCTAGCAGGACTGGTCTCGGACTTGGTCTGGATCTTCCAAAGTCAATGACCAGCTCCTTTGTCTTAGCGGTGTTGAGCTGTAGGCGGTTAGTGTGGCACCAGAGAGCAAAGTCCCCCACCAGACTCCGATACTCCTCCTCTCTGTCACCCCTAATACACCCAACGATGGCTGTGTCATCGGCGTACTTCTGTAGATGACATAGCTCAGAGTTGTAGCAAAAGTCTGAGGTATACAGGGTGAAGAGAAGAGGGGCCAGCACTGTACCCTGGGGGGCTCCAGTACTGCTGACCACAGTGTCAGACGTGATGTCCTTCAGCCTGACGTACTGTGGCCTGTCAGTGAGGTAATCATCAATCCAGTCCACCAAATAGGGTTCCACTCCCATCCTGTTCAGTTTGTCGTGAAGCATAGGGGGCTGGATGGTGTTAAAGGCACTGGAGAAGTCCAAGAAGAGAATCCTCACTGTGCCGCTTCCCTTATCCAGATGGGAGTGGACTCGGTGTAGCATGTAGAGGATGGCATCCTCCACACCAACATCTGGCTGGTACGCGAACTGCAGGCGGTCCTGGGCGTGTTGTACCTGGGGTCTGAGAAGGTTGAGGAAGAGCCGCTCCAACGTCTTCATCAGGTGTGAAGTGAGTGCCACCGGTCGGAAGTCATTCAGCTCGCTGGTCCTGTTCTTCTTCGGAACCGGAACGATGCAGGATGTCTTCCAGATCGTGGGCACTCTCCCTAGCCGCAGGCTAAGGTTGAAGATCCGTTGTAGCGGCTCTCCCAGTTCTGCAGCGCAGGTCTTCAGCAGTCTCGGACACACTTTGTCCGGGCCTGCTGCTTTCCTGGGCTGGAGCTTCCTCAGCTGTCCTCTGACCTGGTCTATGGTGATGTGAGGCGGGGATTGTGTTAAGGTGGGGGGGGAGGAGGGGGATGTTGTGGTGTCTGGGGGGAGGTGTGTAGAGGGAAGAAGGAGAGATGGCTGTTGTGAGGGTGGGGGTGGTGGTGGTGGTGGTGGGGGGGACGAGGGCTGGTTGAACCTGTTGAAGAAGTCATTCAGCTCGTTCGCCCTCTCCATTGTCTGCATTGTCCCCCCTGTAGCTCTGGTCTTTGTGTTGTGACCTGTGATGGTCATCACACCTTCCCAGACCTCCCTCATGTTGTTCTCCCTCAGCTTCTGCTCCACCTTTCTCCTATAGCTGTCCTTAGCTTCCCTCACACAGTGTTTCACCTCCTTCTGTGCTGCCTTCATGGCCTCCCTGTCCCTGCTCCTGAAGGCAGCCTTCTTCTTGTTGAGGACAGCCTTGACTTCCCGCGTTACAGTAATCCAAAAACTAAACAACAAAATAGCACAACTAGACTAAACAACTAAACAGCACAACTACACTAAACAACTCAACAGCACAACTATAATAAACTAAACAGCACAAATACACAATGCTACGGTAGCTATGCTATGTGAACAATGCTACGTGAGGTCATCCAAAAACTAAACAACTAAACAGCATAATTAGACTAAACAACTAAACAGCACAACTACACTAAACAACTCAACAGCACAACTAGACTAAACAACTAAACAGCACAACTACACTAAACAACTCAACAGCACAACTAGACTAAACAACTAAACAGCACAACAACACAATGCTACGATAGCTATGCTATGCCTATCTCGTCCTGTTTCTCATCAATTACATGCACACATACATACCGCACATGTAGAAATACCTGTTGTTCTCAACAATCTTAGCAGTGAAAATTAGTAGAAATGTGAATATTTGGTTGGCATGTTGATTAACGGTGTGTGCCCCTAAAATTTCTGGTTGCGCCCCTAAAATTTTCAATTAGGGGCCACAGTGCTCCTAGTGAAAAAAATAAGTCTGGAGCCCTGCCCTTGTCTCTATCTCCCCAACTCTTGACTTTCCCCAAACGACATCTCTCTCTCTCCAACTCTTCCTTCATGTCTTTCGTCCGCATCTCTGCCTCGTTTAATTAGGAATGATTTGTGGATGTGGGGAGCTCCCAGACTTTAAAGTTCACTCTCTGTTCTCCACTGAACAACTGCCACAACATTCATTATGGCAGTATACATGCTAATATACACGCACACACACGCATATGGCGGGCAAAAAGGGTCACAGCGATGGCTAATTTAGCTGTATTGATTAAAATCTATGTAAAATGTGTCTTTAAAGCTTTCATAAAGACGCATTTACCACAGCGTTGTAATTTATAACATTGGAAAGTGTGCTCCGTTAGTGGTTCAAAATCCTGTGTTTTGTTCTGTTTATCCTCGACTCTAATACGGCATAAGGGACAGCGTTTCTGCCCCCCAACAGCACATATTCTGCTGCTACTGATGCTGCCTGAATCGCGTGTTACAAGCTAACGCTTACTTTGTTTGCGCTGACAAACTCCTATATTTTGACATTATTAATATTATTTATTATTATGATTATTATTATTATTATTATTTTGAACTACCTTTCAACAATAATTTTTCCCAGGGAAATTAATTTATCGCTAAAACAAGTTATACATAATTGCATTTTGCATAGCCCTTGTGAGTAAATATTGAATGTAAAATGGGTTGATTAAAGTTTGTTATTTTATGCAACACCTCTCTCTTCTTCTGTTCCACGTGTTTTCCACACTATAGGTTCGTTTCATGGCATGTTTCCAACATATTTCTCCCCCCCTGTCTCTCTGGTTCTTCCTCTCCTCCATCACTATCACGCTTAACGTGGCTGTGATGGAGGGAAACAGGTAAGTTGGGCAGAAAGCGTGTTTCAGTATTGGGTGAAAGCGACAGTGTATTGTCATGCAATCATTTACTGTATTGCAGAGATGTATTGCATCACAGTGAACAAAAACACAACACATATAGATGTCACATTTAGACTGAACAAAATCCAGAAAACGACAAGTAATTAGGGTAAAATAAGCAAAACCGTGGGCATAGACAAACAGACATCAGACTCAAGCTAAATTTTACACTAAATGTCAGAGTGACCCTGCGTTCACACCAAAAGAAGCAAAAAGTTGACGCGCGTCGTGATCCCATTCAAAGTGAATGTAGAGACGCGTTGCTGCTTTGCTGCCGCAGCATTTGCTGCCAAGAAAACGGGCAGCAAAACTTGATTTGCGGCGCGTCAAAATCTGATTTGCGGCACGGGCGAAGGGCGCGTTCACGTATTTTGCGGCGCGTCAAATGCTGCTCGAGTTGAAATATTTCAACTTTTGACGCGCCGCAAAACTTTGACGCGCCGCAAAACTCAGGCGTCAACGCGTTCGGGCAGCAAATGCATCTTTTGGTGTGAACGCAGGGTGAGAGTGATTGAGAGTGAGCAAGAGAGAGAAGAGAGAGAGTGGCAGAGAGAGAGAGAGAGACACTAAGAGAGAGTGAGAGGTAGGGGACAGGGCCATATGCCACAGCAGATAAGCCCAATAATGTCCTCTCAGGAGGCAATGGCTGGACTGACCACCAGAGCCCCTAATGCATGGTCCCTACACACACGCATGCACGCATGAAAGCATACACACAGCCCTGTACCCTAATGCATCAATCTCTCTCACTCTCGCTCTGCCTCTCTTTTTTCGCTCTGCCTCTCTCTCTCTCTCTCTCGCTCTGCATCTCTCTCTCTTGCACTGCATCTCTCGCTCATGCTCGCTGTCTCTCTGTCACTATGACTCGCTCTAGCTCTGTCTCGCTCTGCCTCTCTCTCTCACTCCACCTCTCTCTCTTGCTCTACATCTCTCACTCTGCCTCTCTCTCGCTCTGCATCCCTCTCTCTTGCTCTGCATCTCTCTCGCTCATGCTCGCTCTGTCTCTCTGTCACAATGTCTCTTTCGCTCTCGCTTGCTCTACCTCTCTCTCACTTCGCCTCTCTCTCTCGCTCTATGTCTCTGCCTCACTCTCTCTCTCCCTCGTTCTGCCTCTCTCTTTCTGTCTTTCTCTCTCTCTGGCTCTCTCATCAAGCCTTATCTGAAACCCCCCTGAATATGTGCACTTATGCAGGAGTGCAAATATTCAGGGTAGACATCAAATTAACTCACTGTTTCAACCTCATTCATTCTCAGTCTCTCTCCATCCATCTTCCGGGGTCTAGTCATAAACACATGACTAGACCTTGGAGGAAGTACAGCAGCAGATTATAAAGTCACACATAGCCTGGTGTTGTTGATTTGCTCATCCACTAGGATACATGATGTTGGTTGTCAACATGTTGGCATACTGTTCCTTTCTTCATATTCAGGCCAGAGAATAAGTGGTGTTTGTGTGTGTCTCACTCGCAGGGAGGCAATCTTTTGTGTCTTCAGCAGACGGAAAAGCAAAGGTAACATAACAAGATAACCCCAGAGTGTACCGTTAAAGGAGAAACAGCCCCAGCACCTCGACATTGGACATTGGTTTGCATTGGGGGACTCTCTCTTTATTTGGTATTGCATAGCTTCTTTCTTATTGGCTGATCAGGTTACCCCTTGCACTGTGAGGGCACTCACAGTGGAGCCTCGCCCACTATTAACAAAAAGCCTTTCTGAAGGCTGAGTTCTCCTTTAAAAGCAAAAATGTAACATTTTCACTAGATCTAGTTTACATATTCTGTTGCATTGGGTTCCAAATTATTTCCAACAATTGTCAAACACAGAGAAATCCCTTGTTTTTTTCTCAGTAGAGGTTTGGTCGCATGTCTATGGACTCATATCTCCTTTGTCCCCTAATTTAGGGGGAAACACACAAAAACAGTGTTCCAGTAAAGACATAATATATTGATATTAAATAGACGATGCCTACTTTAACATGTGGTACATGCCAGCTACCAAGCTCATGTAGCGCTTCACACACATAGTTTCAGGGGCAGATGGTGTATTGGGGCGATTTGGGCGACGCACTACCAACTGGGAGAAAGAGTTCAAATTCTATCACAGCAAAAGTAGTTTTCAGTGTTCTAGACATATTATCTGTCATTGTCCAATCAGAAACGTCAGATTCAAGTCGCGTTTCAAATGGTCCCGCCTCTCTGGGCGAATTCATTGACGTGGAACATCGCCCAAGGATTCTCCCATTGACTGTCATGTTAAAACTTTATTTTTTTCGGAAAATGAGCCTTCAATGCATTTTCAAGGGGGATTTGGGACTCGCCCTAACGTGCTTGCGTCATACGTAACAGGGCAAAGAGCACGAATCTTCGATCAAGTCAATTGCTAATTTCAACATTGGCTGCTGATGTGTGCAATTCCGTTGCGTCTCTGAAAGAAGTTCCTTTTAGTCGACGATCCAATTCAGATAAATTGGCATTCAAACAATCAGGACCTCCAGAACCAAAATTAATAAAAAAAGCGGTCGCACGTCGACATTCTGTACCAGAAGCTCCAGAAGAAGGATATTGATGCATATCATCAAAAGGGCCCTCGAGAGCTTCACAAGCATTGTGCAGACCATTAGGTAAAATAGGTAACATTTATATTATTTGATCCTTCTCAAAGCAAAGCTTTGTTATGAGAACATATGCATGAAAGAAGACTGTATTTGTGTTCCTTTTTATAATATCTGTTCTTTTTTATAATATATTGCCAGTGGTGTAATCTAGCATGCTTTACTCTGTGCTGGACATCCTGGTTAGGCGAGGCAAATGGATAGCTTAAAAAACAGTGTTTAACACTAATATTATGCATCCCTGCCCATTTTAAGTGGGTATACTCATCGTGACTTTAGTGTGTCTTGAACAACCACACATAAAAGGTTGCCCATATTATATTGATATTTTTTATCGTATTTGTCAAAATGCATACTTGACTGTAGATTGATTTATGAGTGAAGTTACCAACACAATAGATAAAAAACAGTGGTTAACACTAACATTATGCATTCCTTCCCATTTTAAGTGGGTATGCTGACATATTTTCACTGGATAAAGAGTGCATCACATAGACTACAGCACTGTACACAGCCTAACAAACACATTATTGGTTTGTTTGCATTCAGAGACTCTGACCAGCTGCAAGAGCCATCAGGAACCGACAGACCAAGGACGGCTTTGACAGAAGAGGCGAAGCAGAGGTTGTCTGAAGAGGTCTGCGACACCATCCTGGCTCACACCAAAGCGAGGTTCTCTTTCACTGGCCACCTTGTGAATGCTACCTTAGTACAAGAAAATATGTTTGAAAGGTACTGCCATTCATTTCCTGCTGATGCTCTGAATGCCACTGTGAAGGCATACCCCACGCTGAACAAGGCAAAGCTCAAGACGGAACTGTCTCTGATCTAATCCTGAATCAAGTGTGCAGCTTCAATGTGCATATTTTATGTAGTTCTCTGCAAACCTATGGTGGCATCATGCCTTCAGTGTACATATTGTATGTAATTCTCTGCAAACCTATGGTGGCATCATGCCTTCAGTGTGCATATTGTATCTAGTTCTCTGCAAACCTATGGTGGCATCATGCCTTCAGTGTGTCTTGAACAACTAGACATAAAAGGTTGCACAGATTGATATTTTATCGTATTTGTCTAAATGCATACTTGACTGTAGATAGATTTATGAGTGAAGTTACCAACACAATAGATTGGCCGTAACACACTCACCCCTTTTAGAATCACATTCTCTCACTCACTCACTCACTCACTCACTCACTCACTCACTCACTCACTCACTCACTCACTCACTCACTCACTCACTCACAAACACACATAGAGACAGAGAGAGAATGTTAACTTGTGTATAATTCCCAATTATTGTTGATTTATTTGCACTTTTAATCGTGCTGAATTTTACAAGGCAAAAAAATTAAGTATAAACTTAGTTCCCCGGCTCCATTTGTCTTCGTAAGGAAATGTTCTATTTTGTCTTTATTATTTTGTCAGAATGCAACAGGATGCTTAATTTGTATGGGAAAATCACAAAAAAATCTTCGGGGGGAGGATTCCCCCATACAGGGGTTTGGTTTACAAACTTTCAGCCCCCCCTAAAATAAAATTCACCAGCCGCCACTGCATAGTTTACTGCTAATTATTTTTGTATTTAGTAATCCATCCGAGACAACAAAACCAACACTAGTGTTACCAGACTATTTTTGTAGAATATTTAAAAGCCCCTCCTCTCTGCACTCTGAATCCAAACATGACCATACCCAGGATTAAGGATTCGTTGTAATTTAATGCGCTAGCTGGCACATCAGCCCGTCTCTGAAATGAGTAACAATACTAACAGGAACGCAGTCAAAGCCTGTGTTTACAATTTATTGCAACACCACAACAAACTAACAACAATGAGTGACTTCAACATTTCTTTTAACATATTTGGAGAATATGACAACTTTGATGACTGGGATGCAGCTGAAGAAAGAGACATTAGAAATTAATTAAATCCCCATGAAAAAAAATCTGAATATTTTATTTTCACAGTATGTCTTCAGTCCTGCAGTGTCTTATCCTCTGAACATCACAGGATGGCGACTCTAACACACAACCTGCAAGAAGTACACTTACCCTCTAAATTTACTGATTCTTTGTATCCCATAAGCGATCGTAACCCTTCCTTTTACAGTCCCCTAATTACTAGGTATTTACCCGGTACATACATGGTAAATTATAGTGTATTACTGGGTAATTACCACTGGTAATAAGAAGGTAAATACAGAGGTAGTTACCCGGTAAATACATGGTAAATCATAGTGTATTACTGGGTAATTACCACTGGTAATAAGAAGGTAAATACAGAGGAATTATCCGGTAAATTATAGTGTATTACTGTGTAATTACCACTGGTAATAAGAAGGTAAATACAGAGGAATTACAGCTGATGTACCAAGTAAAACCTCCACTATTACCCATCAACTCAACTAAGTAGCGTGTAGTTGTAACTGTTTTAGGTTGGTAATAACTCAGATAATGTGTACTTCCTAGGAAATTAGGCAACCAATTCTTAGAAACACCTATTATCCAAGGTTTATGTTGGTAACAGCCCAAAATAATGATGTACTATATAGAAATTAGCATAATACTTTCCAATAAAATCCAATTTCCAATCTTAGTTATTATTCATAGCTACACCCATTTAGAAAGGGTTTATTCAATTTACCACTATGGAATTACTTACCTGGTAACAACCTCTGCAGGAAGTTTTCCTCTAGTGTCATGGTACATCTTCTTAAATACTGGGTACGAAGCCGTTTGTTTCCATGGTATTACCAGGTTCTTACCATATAATTTATAATAGATACATTCCATTATCCATGCAGTCAACACAAACTTGTACCATGTACGTTCTGCGACGTTACCAAGTAAAACACACCAATTTACCCAGTAATTAAGCTGAAACTGTACTGTAAAAGGAAGCCTTGTTTGTTTCCATGGTATTACCAGGTTCTTACCATATAATTTGTAATACATTATTCCCTTTTCCATGCAGTCAACACAAACTTGTACCATGTACGTTCTGCGACGTTACCAAGTAAAACACGACAATTTACCCAGTAATTAAGCTGAAACTGTACTGTAAAAGGAAGCCTCGTTTGTTTCCATGGTATTACCAGGTTCTTACCATATAATTTGTAATACATGATTCCCTTTTCCATGCAGTCAACAAACTTGTACCATGTACGTTCTGCGACGTTACCAAGTAAAACACGACAATTTACCCAGTAATTAAGCTGAAACTGTATTGTAAAAGGAAGCCTCGTTTGTTTCCATGGTATTACCAGGTTCTTACCATATAATTTGTAATACATTATTCCCTTTTCCATGCAGTCAACACAAACTTGTACCATGTACGTTCTGCGACGTTATCAAGTAAAACACGACAATTTACCCGGTAAGTAAGCTGAAACTGTACTGTAAAGGGAAGCCTCGTTTGTTTCCATGGTATTACCAGGCTCTTACCATATAAGTTGTAACTGGTTATTCCCTTTTCCATGCAATCAACACAAACCATATATGTTCTGCAACATCGTTCACCAGTAGTTAAGCACTTTATTTGTTGTTATAAAACCCCAAACCACTGTTGATGAAAGACATATTAAAATTAGACAAGATCAAAGGCTTATCTTTCAAACAATGCATATCTCACAAACAGGCACTGAACACTGAAGAAATAGGACAAAAAAAAGAGCCGTCCACATCAACTAAATTTAAATGTTACTGATGGTGTTTTCATAAAACACATGACAGTGTTATGGCAAGTGACCACAAGGAAGACTGCTTCAACCTCTACAATTTGAATAAGTGGTGAATGCCATGCAGCAATCTGCCTATGGGAGCATCTTTGTTGTCATTCGCAAACCAATGAGTCCACTCGATGAATGAGAGATGACTCTTTAGTGTCTTCTCTGTGAGGTATCCCTGCAGTCTCCACATCTGGGATTTGAAGGCTGGTCAAGACCTGACCAGGTACCTCCAAATCTCCCCTTCAAGAATCAGAAGACAAGAAAATAAACATTAGGACTGTCAATTAATGAACATTTCTAGAACATGTAGAACTCAAAGATTATTTTGTTTATCAGTTAAGAAAGGATGCTGGTCCTCTGGCCATTGTGTTTGGTCATATTGAAAAGAGAAAAAGGCATAGCCATAAATACAGTTAATAGGACGGGAGGGGACAGGCTGTTAGCTCCGGTTAGCCCTTTAGCATCGAGCTAGCGGAGCTTCTGTCATTCAAATAACTCGGACATGTTGTTTAAAACCTGTAACACCCAATTTATGAAAATATTCGGATTTAATCGGGCTCTCTCCCATAAGTACAGTTAATAGGACGGGAAGAGACAGGCTCTCTTGGCCCCGGTTAGCGCGATGCTAAAGAGCAGCTCTACCGGAGCATGCCACCTCAACAGGTGCAAGTTAGCCTCCGGTTTGATATCTGCCGGATATTCGGTTGACCACCCAATCGGATTCATCAACATAAGTGCAATACATTACGGGCTTACAATGTTGAGGACGGTTTAGGACACCGTATCGCGAAAAATCACAAACACATGTTGTCGCCATCAATGTCTGTGCAACAACGTCATTTACGTTCTGGCTGCTACCTGTTTTAGGGGCCGTCAACAAATTACACTCACCAACTATTGGCAGAGACGTTACCATGGAATTGTTTCAGGAAATTAATCACACAAATATATTGCAATATAGTTGATCATAATGCAGTTAATAGTTTAATAGTCGACAAAAATCGACCAAACTATATTTGAAATTATTAATTGCATCCCGTTTAACAATAATGCAATATATTAGCAAAGTTACCTGCATTAAGTAGCAGCCCACCATTGGCAACTACTACTACAATCAGGTGACAAAATTATTTTTTTAGCGATTTTTATGTTATTTTATATGATTTATTTCCAGAAACAATTCCATGGTAACGTCTCTGCCACCAGTCGGTGAGTGTAACTTGTTGACGGTCCCTAAAACAGGTAGCAGCCAGAGAACGTAAATGACGTTGTTGCACAGACATCGATGGCGACAACATGTGTTTGTGATTTTTCGCGATACGGTGTCCTAAACCGTCCTCAACATACTAAGCCCGTAATGTATTGCACTTATGTTGATGAATCCGATTGGGTGGTAAACCGAATATCCGGCGAATATCAAACCGGAGGCTAACTTGCACCTGTTGAGGTGGCATGCTCCGGTAGAGCTGCTCTTTAGCATCGCGCTAACCGGGGCTAACAGAGCCTGTCTCTTCCCGTCCTATTAACTGTACTTATGGGAGAGAGCCCGATTAAATCCGGATATTTTAATAAATTGGGTGTTATAGGTTTTAAACAACATGTCCGAGTTATTTGAATGACAGAAGCTCCGCTAGCTCGATGCTAAAGGGCTAACCGGAGCTAACAGCCTGTCCCCTCCCGTCCTATTAACTGTATTTATGGCTATGCCTTTTTCTCTTTTCAATATGACCAAACACAACGGCCAGAGGACCAGCATCCTTTCTTAACTGATAAACAAAATAATCTTTGAGTTCTACATGTTCTAGAAATGTTCATTAATTGACAGTCCTAATGTTATTTTCTTGTCTTCTGATTCTTGAAGGGGAGATTTGGAGGTACCTGGTCAGGTCTTGGTCAGCCTTCAAATCCCAGATGAGGAGACTGCAGGGATACCTCACAGAGAAGACACTAAAGAGTCATCTCTCATTCATCGAGTGGACTCATTGGTTTGCGAATGACCACAAAGATGCTCCCATAGGCAGATTGCTGCATGGCATTCACCACTTATTCAAATTGTAGAGGTTGAAGCAGTCTTCCTTGTGGTCACTTGCCATAACACTGTCATGTGTTTTATGAAAACACCATCAGTAACATTTAAATTGAGTTGATGTGGACGGCTCTTTTTTTGTCAGATTTCTTCAGTGTTCAGTGCCTGTTTGGGAGATATGCTTTGATTGAAAGATAAGCCTTTGATTTTGTTTAATTTTAATATGTCTTTCATCAACAGTGGTTTGGGGTTTTATAACAACAATTAAAGTGCTTAACTACTGGTGAACGATGTTGCAGAACATATATGGTTTGTGTTGATTGCATGGAAAAGGGAATAACCAGTTACAACTTATATGGTAAGAGCCTGGTAATACCATGGAAACAAACAAGGCTTCCTTTTACAGTACAGTTTCAGCTTACTTACTGGGTAAATTGTCGTGTTTTACTTGGTAACGTCGCAGAACGTACATGGTACAAGTTTGTGTTGACTGCATAAAAAAAGGGAATAATGTATTACAAATTAAATGGTAAGAACCTGGTAATACCATGAAAACAAACGAGGCTTCCTTTTACAGTATAGTTTCAGCTTAATTACTGGGTAAATTGTTGTGTTTTACTTGGTAATGTCGCAGAACGTACATGGTACAAGTTTGTGTTGACTGCATGGATAAGGGAATAATGTATTACAAATTATATGGTAAGAACCTGGTAATACCATGGAAACAAACGAGGCTTCCTTTTACAGTACAGTTTCAGCTTAATTACTGGGTAAATTGTCGTGTTTTACTTGGTGACGTCGCAGAACGTACATGGTACAAGTTTTTTTTGACTGCATGGAAAAGGGAATAATGTATTACAAATTATATGGTAAGAACCTGGTAATACCATGGAAACAAACGAGGCTTCCTTTTACAGTACAGTTTCAGCTTAATTACTGGGTAAATTGTCGTGTTTTACTTGGTAACGTCGCAGAACGTACATGGTACAAGTTTGTGTTGACTGCATGGAAAAGGGAATAATGTATTACAAATTATATGGTAAGAACCTGGTAATACCATGGAAACAAACGAGGCTTCCTTTTACAGTACAGTTTCAGCTTAATTACTGGGTAAATTGTCGTGTTTTACTTGGTGACGTCGCAGAACGTACATGGTACAAGTTTGTGTTGACTGCATGGAAAAGGGAATAATGTATTACAAATTATATGGTAAGAACCTGGTAATACCATGGAAACAAACGAGGCTTCCTTTTACAGTACAGTTTCAGCTTAATTACTGGGTAAATTGGTGTGTTTTACTTGGTAACGTCGCAGAACGTACATGGTACAAGTTTGTGTTGACTGCATGGATAATGGAATGTATCTATTATAAATTATATGGTAAGAACCTGGTCATACCATGGAAACAAACGGCTTTGTACCCAATATTTAAGAAGATGTACCATAACACTAGAGGAAAACTGTTCCTGCAGAGGTTGTTACCAGGTAAGTAATTCCATAGTGGTAAATCGAATAAACCCTTTCTAAATGGGTGTAGCTACGAATAATAACTAAGAAAAAGTATTTATTGGAAAGTACTATGCTAATTTCTAGATAGTACAACATTAAACTTCGGCTGTTAAGAACATAAACCATGGATAATAAGTGTTTCTAAGAATTGGTTGCCTAATTTCCTAGGAAGTACACAATATCTGAGTTATTACCAACCTAAAACAGTTAAAACTACACGCTACTTAGTTGAGGTGATGGGTAATAGTGGAGGTTTTACTTAGTACTTCAGCTGTAATTCCTCTGTATTTACCTTCTTATTACCAGTGGTAATTACACAGTAATACACTATAATTTGCTGGATAATTCCTCTGTATTTACCTTCTTATTACCAGTGGTAATTACCCAGTAATACACTATGATTTACCATGTATTTGCTGGGTAACTACCTCTGTATTTACCTTCTTATTACCAGTGGTAAATACCCAGTAATACACTATGATTTACCATGTATGTACCGGGTAAATACCTAGTAATTAGGGGACTGTAAAAGGAAGGGTTACCAAGCGATCATCTCACATCCCATTCGCTGTTCAACTCGTTGCTTCATAGCGTGGCCGACAGTAACGTTACACACAAAATCTTGATATTGATTTGGGGAAAATGACATGGCTGGTTAGCTAGCTAGTATTGTTGATAAACATGCTTTCAAATTATATTTACTGTTTGTCAACCGTACGCAGTGTTATTGACTTTGAATCTTGCATAACGTTAGCTCTCTGGCTCATAGCTGACCAGACTAGAATATCTCCCGTTGCCAAGTCGTATCTAAGGTCCGTCCTATTTACTGGAGGAGTGAACAACGTTTCCGTTGCATAAGAACCTTACAGGAGGGTAATGATTGTTCCAGTTATAGTCAAACCCTCAGGCGTTACCAGGGAAACTAAATTATGGCTTGTGAAAAACTTTATATTTTGATTGTAAAACGCATGAAAATATAAATGAATGCTCTTAATTTCTTTTCTTTGGCAAGTGACCATGGTATATGCAGGATAATGCCCTTCAAGGTGTCCATAATCAAGAACCTTTCTAAGGCTGATTATGGAAAACTCGTCAGGCATTATCCCTTACTTATATACTGATGATGTCGTCTTTGCTTTAATTGCATTTTAGTCAGGCTGTTGTGGAGGGATGGGCACTTGGCCTCTCTGTAGAGATTGGACCATCTATATAGGAGTTCTGCTGTCTGACCGGCAGGTCTTCACCATGATGCACCTGGGACTTGTACCACTGATCACCTCTTTAGGTCCCTGCCTCACGTCGTTAATTCAGAGCCTGAATATCTGGAAAAAACAGATATAAAAAAAACATATATATGTTACGGCTCCAGGATGTTAGCTTGCTATGTCTAAGGGGGGAGTAGGCGAACCATAACACATGTTGCTCTTGGGCTGACTGGGAGAACAATAAAGCATGGCACAACAGCAAACTAAGTACATAAGTGTATTTATGTTGCGAGTGTTCCGCCAATGTCACGCCGCGTCCTGCTACGCGGTCCACTACCCCCATCTAGTGGCTACTTGACGCCACTGGTCCTTCTCCTCACACACCAGTCTGCATCACCAATCACCATTCCTTACTTCAGCCGGGAATCTCATATCAGCCGGGGACAGTTCGTCATTACATCTACCTAGTTAGTATCGGTCCTACCAGCATTCTCGAAACTCTTGTCTCTTAGCCTGTCCCATTGGTAACCATCTCTCCTCCTCTCTAGTACTCCCCCTGCCACCGAACCCCTGCCTGCCTGACTACCCGCCTGTTGTCGAGTCCTTGCCTGCCTGACTCTCCTGGGTCAGCATGACCAGATCCTGCAGGAGATCACTTCCAACCTCCGCGAGTTGACCATTTCAGTACGCTCCCAGCACCCCGTCTCTCCGGAACCATCATCCTCAGTTCCTGCTCCATCGGCTTCTTCCTGGGAGCCGGTCATTCCATCTCCAGAACGCTACGAAGGAGACCTGGGATCCTGTCGGTCCTTCCTCCTTCAGTGCTCCTTGGTTTTCGAACTACAGCCCCAGACCTATCCCACCGATAAGTCACGGATCGCCAACCTGATCGGCTCCCTGCGAGGTGAGGCGCTCGCCTGGGCGGCGGCCGTATGGGAACGTGGTTCCGCGGAGTTATGACTATTCCGCATTCACCGAAGAAATGCGGAAGGTTTTCGATCACCCAGTCCGGGGAAAAGAGGCCCCTCAGCGTCTTCTGCGTCTACGTATACACATTTACTGGGACATACACTTGACCTTATTTTATCATATGGTTTTTCTGTTGATAATATTGTAATTGAGGATGCCACTTTCTCTGATCACAGACCTATTATGTTTGATGTTACCCTCTCCAATCATCTGCCAGCTACTAGAGCTCAAGGCCATTACTCTCGCCATATAAACTCTCTTACTGCAGCCCAGTTTTCTGATAGCTTTCTCAGTCAAACTGTTGCTTCTACCATTGCAACAGCAGCATCATCCTCTTCCAGCCCAGATGATTTAGTCAGCCTTTTCCACTCTTCCTGCTCCTCCATACTTGACTCTGTAGCTCCTCTCACATACATCCGCCCCAAACTAAAATCTCGATATAGGTTGGATGAGGCCACCCGCTCTCTCAGGCAGGCCTGTCGTAAAGCTGAAAGAAAATGGAAAAAGGATCACCTTACTGTCTCCTTTGAAATTTTTAAAACTGCCTTAGCTGCTTTCCAGGCTGCAGCAAAAAAAGCCAGGGCAAAGCACCTCTCTGATTTGATCAGTAAACACTCAAACAGACCAAACATTTTATTTAGCACTATTAACTCTGTTATCAACCCTGTTAACTCCCCAGCTGCTGATGTATCTACTGCTACCTGTGAGGAATTCCTTAAGTTTTTCATTATCAAAATAGAGAACATCAGATCATTGTTTACCCCCTCCTCATCACCCACTCCACCTGATTACTTTGGTACACCAGTTATTTTTAACCAATTTCAGCCCATTTCTCTCTCTGAACTGCAGGAATTAGTATTGCACATGAAACCCACTGCATTCCCCCATGATGCCATTCCCTCCTCTATCATTAAGGATGTTTTTGATGCAGTTGGCCCTTCAATTCAAATAATTCTAAACTCATGCCTTACATTTGGCACTGTCCCCTCATGTTTTAAACATGCGGTTGTCCAACCCCTGTTAAAGAAACACAACCTTGATGCTAAATGCCTGAAAAATTACCGTCCCATCTCTAAGCTTCCGTTTATCTCCAAAGTCCTAGAAAAAGCTGTTCTCTCTCAGTTGACTCCCTTTCTGACCACCCACAACATACTTGAACCTCTTCAATCAGGTTTTAGATCCCTTCACAGCACCGAAACAGCCCTGCTCAAAGTAACCAATGATCTCCTCCTCACTCTCGACTCTGGTGATAATGCCATCTTAATACTACTTGACCTCAGTGCTGCTTTTGATACTGTCGATCACAACATCCTCCTCACTCGCCTGGACCAGCAGGTGGGCATTAGGGAGACTGCACTACTCTGGTTCAGCTCTTACCTTAAACATAGGACTTTCTCTGTCTCTATTGGTCAGTTCTCATCGTCATCCGCCCCTGTCTCATATGGGGTCCCCCAGGGGTCCATACTGGGTCCCATGCTTTTCAGCCTGTATATGCTCCCACTGGGTGACATTATTAGAAAGCATAAGATCTCTTTTCACCTCTATGCCGATGATTCGCAGCTGTACTTGCCCTTAAAATCTAGGGACTCCATCCAATCTCTCCTGGTCTGTCTTGAAGACATCAGAAACTGGATGGCTAACAACTTCCTCCAGCTAAATGGTGACAAGACTGAAGTCATCATTTTTGGTCCCTCCAAGGCAAGACACACTGCACTGTCAAACTTAGGTCACCTCACGCCTCTTGTCAAACCCCATGCCAGAAACCTTGGTGTCATCCTCGACTCTGAACTTTGTCTTGACAAACAGATCAGCACTGTAGTCAAAAATAGTTTTTACCAGCTCAGAGTGATCTCCCGCCTCAAATCCTTCCTATCCCACAACGACCTTGAGATAGTTATCCATGCCTTTATTACTTCACGGCTGGATTATTGCAATTCCCTCTACCTTGGCCTCCCCCAATCCTCACTCAGACGTCTGCAGCTGGTCCAAAATGCAGCTGCGCGTCTTTTAACTGGCACCAGGAGGCACGAGCACATCACACCCATTCTGGCCTCCTTGCACTGGCTCCCAGTTATTTTTAGGATCCAATTTAAAATTGTTTTTTTTGTTTATAAGGCACTCAATGGGCTGGCCCCGGCCTATATCACTGAGCTTGTTCAGCCCCACTCTGCCCAAAGGTCCCTCAGATCCTCTAACAAAGGGCTTCTGTTTGTGCCACACTCACGGCTCAAGCAGAGAGGTGATAGAGCCTTTGCCATTGCTGCTCCACGTCTGTGGAACCAGCTCCCCCTGGACATTAGATCCGCCCCCTCCATTTCTGCCTTCAAATCTAGGCTAAAAACCCACCTCTACTCCCTGGCCTTCCTTGCCCCTTGACCTTTTAGCCTACCTCCTGTTCATGTCTGTGTGGTATGCCCTGGAAATGAATGTTCCCCCTTTGTATTACTATGACCTCTATATATTGTTGTGTTGTTGTATTTTATTCACTTTTTTATCTTTATTTATTATTATAATTATAATTATTATTATTGTTATTTTTAATTATCATTATTATTTTTATCTTATTGTACAGCACTTTGGTCAGTGTATGCTGTGTGTATATGTGCTCTATAAATAAAACTTACTTACTTACTTACTTACTTACGTCAGGGATCCCGCAGCGTCGCCTCCTTCGCGGTTTGAGTTCCGCACCCTCGTGGCTGAGAGCAGCTGGAACGAGGAAGCTCTGCAGGGGGTTTTTCTAAGTGCGCTCTCCGATGACATCAAGGACCAGCTGACTTCTCGGGAGGAATACGCAGGTCTGGATGAGTTGATCGCTCTCTCCATTAGGTTTGACAATCGTTTGCGCGAACGCCGCAGAGAGAGAGGTTTACACCCATTCTCCACGCACTCGCTCGAGCCAACTGCAACACCTCTGCCCTCTCCTTCGTCTTTCGCTCCACCCCGCCGCGAGCGGGGACTCTCTCCCGAGCCCATGCAAATCGGACGCACGCATCTCTCCCCCGAGGAGAGGGAACGCCGTATGCGCTCCGGTTCCTGCCTTTACTGTGGTCTTTCGGGCCACCTCCGGTCAGGCTGCCCCTCTCTTTCGGGAAAAGAAGGGGCTTGCCAGTAACCCGAGGGATCCTGGCGAGCCGCTCCTGTAACCCCTCGGTCTCCCTCCCCCTCCTGGAGGCTGTCCTCCTGTGGCAGGATCAAGCCCTCCCGCACTCAATCCTCCTGGACTCCGGAGCTGACGAGAGTTTTATTGATCGGGAGTTGGTCCTTCGATGGAAGATCGACACTGTTCCGCTTGACCTCCCCATCGAGACCCAGGCGCTAGACGGGAGGACACTCACGTGGGTGGAGCACCGTACCGTTCAGGTAAACCTACTCGTTTCTGAGAATCACCACGAGTCCATCTCTCTTCTGGTGATTACCAGCCCCTTCTCCCCAGTCGTTTTGGGTTACCCCTGGTTTAAGACACACAACCCCAAGATCGATTGGGGAACCGGTCGTGTAATGTCCTGGAGTACACACGGCCTGTCCCAGTGTTTGCGGTCCGCCGAGTCACCTCGGGCACCAGAGCTCGAGTCTGACGCCGCACCTCCTAACCTATCCCCCGTTCCGGAGGAATACCACGACCTTGGGGAGGTGTTCAGTAAATCCCACGCTTTGTCCTTGCCCCCTCACCGTCCTTATGACTGCGCCAATGACCTCCTTTCCGGGGCTCCTCTCCCCTGGGAGTCGCCTGTTCAATCTTTCTTGGTCCGAGCGCGAGTCTATGGAGGAGTACATCGGGGAATCCCTCACCGATGGGATCATCCGCCCATCCTCTTCACCGGTAGGAGCGGGGTTCTTCTTTGAGGGGAAGAAGGATGGCTCGCTTCGTCCCTGCATCGACTACCGTGGATTGAACAATATCACTGTGAAGAACAAGTATCCCTTGCCCCTCATTAGTTCCGCCTTCATCCCTCTCCACGGAGCTGTGGTCTTCACCAAGTTTGATCTGCGCAACGCATACCACTTGGTCCGCCTCCGGGAGGGAGATGAGTGGAAGACCGCGTTCAACACACCTTTGGGTCACTTCGAGTACCTTGTTATGCCCTTCGGACTCACCAACGCCCTCGCTATCTTCCAGTCCCTGGTCAACGATGTCCTCCGGGACATGTTGAACCGCTCAGTTTTTGTTTACATCGACGACACCTTCTCGTGATATGTTGAGGAGCACCGGGTTCACGTCCGGCAGGTTCTACAGCGATTGCTGGAGAATCAACTTTATGTCAAGGCGGAGAAGTGCGATTTCCACGTGCCATCCGTCTCCTTCCTGGGCTATATAATCGGTCAGGGCAAAATAAGGATGGATCCCTCCAAGGTCTCTGCGGTGGCCGAGTGGCCCTCCCTGTCAACCCGCAAGAGACTGCAGCAGTTTTTGGGATTTGCCAATTTTTATCGGTGGATCATACAAGGTTAGTCAAGTCGCGGCACCTCTCACAGCCCTGACCTCCACCAAGAGCTCTTTTTCGTGGACTCCGGAGGCAGAGACCGCATTTCGGGACCTCAAGCACCGCTTCGTATCTGCGCCCATCCTTGTGCAACCCGATCTCGCTCTCCAGTTTGTGGTGGAGGCCGACACTTCTGACACCAGAGTGGGCGCGGTCCTCTCCCAGCGCTCTACATCCGACCACAAGCTCCACCCCTGTGCCTTCTTCTCCCGCCGGCTGTCCCCGCCGGAGAGAAATTACGACGTCGGTAACCGCAAGCTTTTGGCCGTCACACTCGTGTTGGAGGAGTGGCGGCATTGGCTGGAGGGCGCGGACCGACCACCGTAACCTGGCTTACATTCTGTCGGCCAAAAGACTGAATTCTCGCAGGCCAGGTGGGCCTTATTCTTTGGGCGATTCAATTTCTCCCTCACCTACCGTCCCGGTTACCAGAATGGTAAGCCGGATGCCCTGTCCCGCCTGCACTCCCCCGAAGACCCCTGTACTGAGCCCGAAAACATCCTGCCCCCCGCTTGTCTGATCGCCACACTCACCTGGGAGATTGAGTCTGCGGTACGCCGGGCACAGAGGCAGCAGCCAGACCCCGGTTCCAGTCCTCCGAATCGCCTGTTCGTCCCAGATGCTATACGGTCCAGGGTACTGCTCTGGGCTCATTCCTCCAAGCTTACCTGCCACCCAGGAATCACCCGCACACTAGACTTCATCCGCTGGCGATTCTGGTGGTCATCCATGGATGCGGACGTCCGTGAGTTCATTTTGCAGCATGCGCAACCTGCGCCCGGAATAAGACCTCTACTCGTCCCCGTTCCAGTCTGCTTCGACCTCTACCCATTCCGAGCCGACCTTGGTCTCACATCGCCCTGTACTTCGTCACCGGTCTGCCCACGTCTGAGGGCAACAGGGGGCGACACCCAGCCTTACCTCCGGGTTCCACCCCCAGTCCAACGGACAACTGGAGCGGGTCAACCCGGAGATGGAGGCAGCGCTCCGCTGTATCTCTCACGCCAGTCCCTCTTCCTGGAACTCTCAGCTTCCCTAGGTCGAATAATGCCCACAACACTGGTCAACACATCCTCCGGCTTATCCCCGTTCATGGCCTCGCTAGGCTACCAACCAACCCTGTTCCCCGAGTTGGAGGAGGAGATCTCAGTCCCGGCGGTCCAGGCCCACATGCGCGGGTGCCGGCGCACTTGGAAGCGCACACGCGCTGCGCTGCTCCGCGCATCCTCCCGCTCCCAACTGCAGCCCAATAGGCGCCGTCTATCTGCTCCCCAGTATGCTCCCGGACAGAGGGTGTGGCTTCGGGCGAAGGATCTTCCCTTGAAGGGAATTTCTCCAAAGATCTCCCCCCGTTTCATTGGACCTTTTGAAATTGAGACTATTATCAACCCCTGTGCCGTTCGTCTCCGACTTCCCCCATCCTTCCGTATACATCCGACCTACCACGTCTCCCAGGTCAAGCCCGTCTCCACCAGCCCGTTGTCTCCCCCCGCTCCGCCCCCACCTCCACCCAGGGTCATCGACAACCACCCGGCGTGGACAGTCCGTCGCCTCCTGGAAGTACGACGCCGCTGCCGGGGTCACCAGTACCACGTCGACTGGGAGGGGTACGGTCCTGAGGAGCGCTCCTGGGCTCCTGGATGCCTCGCTCGTCCGGGACTTCCGTCGAGATCATTCGTCTGGTGTTGGGGGTCCGCCGAGAGGCGTCAGTAGAGGGGGTGGGGGGGGTACTGTCACGCCGCGTCCTGCTACGCGGTCTACTACCTCCATCTAGTGGCTACTTAAAGCCAGTGGTCCTTCTCCTCACAAACCAGTGGTCAAACACCAATCACCATTCCCTACTTCAGCCGGGGATTTCCTATCAGCCGGCGCCAGTTCGTCGTTACGTCTACCTAGTTAGTATCGGTCCTACCAGCATTCTCGAAACTCTGTCTCTTGGTAGCCTGTACCCTTGGTAACCATCTCTCCTTCTCTCTAGTACTCCCCCTGTTACCGGACCCCTGCCTGCCTGACTACCCGCCTGTCGTCGAACCCCTGACTGTCTGATCGCCTGCCTGGTACTGGACCCCTGCCTTTCTGACTACCCGCCTGCCTACCAATAAACCCTGTTCCCTTTACCCCGTCTCTGCCTTCCTGTGTTCTGCACTTGGGTCCCCACGTTCTGTACCATAACAGCCAAGGGGAATAGGGAACTATAAGCGGAGCCAAATCAAAGAAAACAGCATAAAGTGATAACTAACTAGTGCACACATACAACCTAGCAAATGCATACAGAGGGATGCCCCGCTTCTAACCTGATGAGATAACAGAGGAAAACTACGTGATGGTAGTGTACACCCAAGGGTATCTTACCTTTTCACCTAAACCCCTATGGCGTCTCAAAAACATAGGCAACGGCATGACACAGCCAACAAACAGGCAGACAATGGAGACAAACAGGTGCAAGTTATCAAGGCCTGATGACACTGATTGGCCAACAGACAGCTCCCAGATTGGACAGGGGGTTGGGCGATGGTGGAGGAACAGCCAATGGCGTGAGACCTACAGAGAACGAGAGGGGAGACACAGGAAAACAACCACACACATAACACCCCCAAAAGTAACGGTAGCCCTACCGAACTCACATTTTGCCAAATTCAGCGTCAAGGAAGCCCTCGCCAAACGCTGGAACACTGTTGTCAAGGTATTTACATTAGCGGCCAAATCAGACGAATACACAACCACATCATCGAGGTATGCAGCACAGTGTGGGACGTCGGCTAAAGCGATATTCACCAAGCGCTGGAAAGTGGCAGGTGCATTCCGCATCCCAAATGCCATCACAGAATACTGCTGAAACTTGTCTGGAGTGACAAATGCAGAGATCTCCGAAGCACGAGCAGTAAGTGGGACTTGCCAATATCCCTTTAACAGATCCAGCTTTGTCACGTACCGGGCAGACCCAATGGTGTCCACACAATCAACTAACACATGCTCAAAAGGCTCACCTAACACGGGTATCGGACAGAGAGGAGCGGGTGGAATAACCTGGTTTGGTTTTCCTGTGACCTGACAGGTGTGACAAGTACGTTAGAATGCAGCTACATCATGTTATGGGTCGAGACTAAGGCCAGCACACTCGACGGCGCTGTTCATATCAGGCTGTGGAGGGGGCACAGGGGTAGAACCAGTTGCCTCATTTGTGTCCCCTACTGGGACAAGAAAGGAGTCAGATAGGCCAACCACATCACTCAATGGTAGGGACTGCGCCCGTGTAACAGCCCCACTGGAAAAATCCCAGGGAATCTCTCGGCTAACTCATCCTCAGCGTTAGCTTCGGGGCAGTCCAATACCTCTAAAATAGGCAGCACTCTGCCTCTAGCAATATCATTGCCCATGATAAACTGAACGCCTTTTACCGGAAGGTTACGACGTACCCCGACTTTAAAAATTCCACTGGCCAAATCACATTTGAATGTAACAGGTGCAAGGGAACTGCCACAAACCCCATCTCTATGCCCTGAACCGAAACACTGGAACCACAGAATGAATCACCTGACAATGGCACTACATCAGAGAGGATAAAGGACTGGGCCGCCCCAGTGTCTCGGAGAATCTGAACCTTTTGCTGGTCCTTTGGTTCACTGGTCAGTGACACGAGACCACTCAAAATGAATGGTTTGTAGCTGGGGTCAGAAAGGTCAGAAACGCACACATTCAGATAACTGCCACAGAGCGAGAAACTGTACTTTTCAATCCAACCCCCTTTGGTTGTTGAACGGGCGGTGGATGATTTCTCATACAAAGCTGACAGTCAGCAATTAAATGGCCAAGTTCATGTCAATAAAAACACTCCCGTTCCTCCCTCCCTAGGGCGTAAAGGAAGCGAAACTGACTTGCGAAACTGAGTGGAGGGAGAAGTAGAGAACACATGAGCGGGCTTGTGGGACAGTACAAACTCGTCCGCTAATAGAGCTGCCTGGGACAGTGACATCACTTTTTGCTCATTCAAGTATGTTACTATTCGTTCGGATATTATATTCTTAAATTCCTCCAGCAGGACTAATTCTCGAAGAGAGGAAAAATCTGTAGTTTTAGTGGCGGTGCACCACCGATCAAACAAGGTGGCCTTCTCTCGAGCAAACTCCATGAAAGTACGATCAGGAGACTTTTTGCAACTCCTAAACTTTTGTCTATATGCCTCAGGCACTAACTCAAACACACAAAGAACTGTGGTTTTAACAATTTCGTCATCTAGACAGTCCTCCAACGAAATGGATGCCAACACCTCTTGAGCTTTACCAGATAGTTTACACTGAAGCAAGAGGAAAAACGATTGTGTAGTGAAAGGTAATGTCGTAAAGTTACAACAACGTTGAACACTCTCATACAGGTATTAGGTATGGTTGTTTTGACTCCAGATAACTGGGCTACCCCATATAGCATTATCTACAGCATAGTAGTCGACACATCTTATGGTAAGTTAGCAAGTAAACGTTTCATTTTAAACATAACCTTGTCGTGAACATGAGTCCCGTCAGGTAGATCTGCAGATGGAAGTGAAGACACTGATTCCCTTGATCCCACCGTGCTTCACTGCGTGAATCTATAAGGGGTTAGAGTTAACAATATTGTAAAACTGATTTAGTTCTTCAGCCTCACTTGTGCAGACATAAAAGGACCCTAAGCACTTGATTCAAGGTTATTCCAATGTTTCATTAGTGGCTAAAGCTGTGTTGCTGCTATAATAAACTTATCATGAGGTTTTTCCTAACATGAAACAAAGGAATAATAAATTTGGTATGATGATGCAGGTGTGATGGTCATGAAATGAAATTGCAATAAATGTTGACCACTATGCTCATCGAGTTGGAAACGTAAACGAGAACTCTGTTCAAATAGATTTAGTACGAACAAAGAAACGATTTCTGCATAACATTTCACAAATAATGCAGGAGAAAATGTTAATGGACTTGGATGGAACCGAAAATGACAGAGGCAAGCGAGGCAGAGAAGAGAAAAACAGTGTTGATCAGAGTCTGCCATTGCGGTTTCTCCCCGACACACACACACACACACACACACACACACACACACACACACACACACACACACACACACACACACACACACACACACACACACACACACACACACACAAAGACCACACATACAAACACAATGAGTTAATGAAATGGCTGATCCTTTTATGTGCATGAGAGTACCGTGCATGCACATGTGTATGCTTTTGTGTGTGTGTGTGTGTGTGTGTGTGTGTGTGTGTGTGTGTGTGTGTGTGTGTGTGTGTGTGTGTGTGTGTGTGTGATTGTGTGTGTGTGTGTATGTGTGTTTATGTTTGTGTGCGTATGTGTGCATGCTTGTGTGTGTGTATGTGTGTGTGTGTGTGCATGTGTTATATGTACAGGATTTATGGCCCTCAGCCTCCGGAGATAAGATTAATAGATTTACAGCCAGAAAGACTTTTGTGACCCATCTAAACTAGCAGAAACACAGGAACAAGCGCGACAGAGCTCAAAGACAGAGAGAGAGAGGGGAGAGATAGAGAGGGGGATAGAGACGGTGATGCTGGAGGATGATAACGATGATGACAGAGGAGCAGCGGCAGTAGTAGTAAGCAGATATTCTCCAGCCAGATAAAACATCTCTGTTGCCTCATCTCTACTCTACCATCTGTAAGAACTTTGCCCAAATATTCCTCTGCACATTGTGGAAGACATTTACAGCGGCCGCACGCATATCATCAAATGATATTGTATCTCTCGTTTCATCCTACGGACTACCGGATGGGTGTGTTTTTCTTATTATTATTCTGCTGTTGAGTAGAAGTGATGAGCTTCAATGCCTCTATAGCTTTCATGCTAATGCCACATTCAGGCCCGTGCTTGGCAAGGCGACAGCATTTGTTCCCCATTTCATTGGTTTTTAGTAGCAGATAAGTTCCCCTATTTCACCAAACACTGTTTGCACACTTGCCATTTTGGCTAAGCGTCCAAAACAGTAACAGCTGCTTATCCTGTGCACAGCCTCTAACGATGTTTCCTAATTGGGGATCTGTTTTGGTCACCCAGCCAAGCAGTGTCTGACCGCTTACCACTACTTCCCTGTTTTGTCTTTTCTCTTTGTTTTTGTTTCTGTTTCACTTTGTTTTCACTTCACTCGCTGCATGTTTTTGCCCGACCAGCGCGTGTGGGATGTTAAACGCAGACAAACACATTACTAATGTGGTAACCACTGCACCCACACAATCATCTTCTTTGCATACATCAGAGAAAAAGTGTGTGTGTGTGTGTGTGTGTGTGTGTGTGTGTGTGTGTGTGTGTGTGTGTGTGTGTGTGTGTGTGTGTGTGTGTGTGTGTGTGTGTGTGTGTGTGCGTGTGTGTGTGCATGGGTTTAGAATTTCATCTCAAATCTCTACTATATAAGGAGTGTTAAGGTGCGGTATTTGGCTGGTCACTTACATATTTGGGACCCTTGCCAGGCTTAGCAGTGACAGAACCCAAAAGCAACTGAGTGCATTTCTGACTATGTATGTGTGTGTGTGTGTGTGTGTGTGTGTTGGAGGAGAATGAAAGAGAACGAGAGAGAGAGAGAGAGAGAGAGAGAGAGAGAGAGAGAGAGAGAGAGAGAGAGAGAGAGGAGGAGGAGGAGGAGGAGGAGGGGGGGGGGGGGGGGGTGCGCGTGCCAGAGTGGGAGCTACAGCTCTTTAGACCCCATTAGCAGCAGAGTTTTTTAACAGGGAATCTAATTGACCGAAGGTTGTTGGAAGGATAATGCTGTTTCTAAACCCTCCCTCTCGCTCCCTCTTACAGGAATCCAATACTTCTATCCAGGCAGTTAAAAGCGCACAAGTACCAAAAATAATTGCTTTCTTCACGTTGGTTGTTCAGTTCTTCACACCTAAACTGCGTACCAGAGGAATTTAGAGAGGAAGATGAGCGCGTTGTATGTTCTTTTTAGTCAATGATTTTGTGATGAGATTATGGTTGGACACTTTTATAATATTTACATTTAGCACTATTACAAAACAAATAAACTGGAAACCTTTACCCCAAACTTGCTTTTTAATCATTTTAACCGAATCCATCGATAAAATGGATAAAGCATAATTTAATGGACACGTTGGAAAAACTACACAGTTGGATTGCCAGTGCAACAATGGATATTTCTTGAATTCAAAGGCATCTGTCTGAACTTAATTAGTGTTATTGACCTTCGTGGCTCATCGCACACTGACAACCCTTAAATGATCACGGTAGGAGCCGGGGAAACTCAGGCTAACAGGGTGAATAGTGGATGTCTTTACCCTCTACAGCTAAGAGCTCCCCAGACAAGTCATGAACTGACAGGGCTGCTAATGCTCTAAGATGACGCTAAAGTCAATAAAGAACTAAAGAAGTGCCGTTATGCTGCTACTGCAGGGTGACTACACTACAATTTTGACTACAAGGAAAGGTGACCCTCTTTGTCTCCCATACGCAGTCACTGCCAGCACTAGTGAGTCGTGTGTTTGTGATGTCATCCTGGTGTTGGTTGCTTAGTCACTTATGATGTCATCCCGGAGGCCTTGATTGATTTTCTCCGAGTCACGGCGAAACGGAGAGAGCTGCACCGCGGAATAAATCGCCAGAGTGGTTGAATTAATTAGGATGATGCCACAAAATGACTGGGCTGTTATTTCATACATCGTGGCACTGGCCCAGGAGAACAGTTGAATATGTCTTTAAACCACTGCCCGTGGGCGTGGCTGATTTCCCCCCCCCTCCCATCTCTTTGATGATGGAGTCCATTTGGGATAAACGATGACACCTGCATCGCCTTAACGAGTTCAAAAGTCCAAATCCATAAGTAAGTCAACCTTCATCTTTAAAAGTAAGGAGGTCCATGCAGACTCATACGAGCTGCTTTAATGCATGTCCAGGTGTCACAGCCACCATCCTCCTTTTGGTTCTAAAGGTCACTTTGTTACTCTGTTATTGAGTCCATTGCTTCTCCGCTATCCGTCAATGGATTAGGAATCTGCTTCTGCCAGCAGCCCCTACCTTGTTGGTCTGTACTGCCTAATTTATGGAAGTAAATCTGTCTTTCTCTTTTTTATAAATTTTTTTCAAGCCATTGAATTTTAAGCACTGAATATTTATGCATTGAAATAATCTGTCTGGATTTTTTTTTTTTCAATGTTAAAAAACTCTAAATTAAAAATTCAATGTTAAAGAATTCAACTAAGTATTTTCACTGTCCCCAAATTCAACATTGCCAAAGTCAGCTGCAAAATACAATGTATGAAATTCAGTGTTAACATCCGGGGACCCAAGGAAGACCAATCGATCCTAGATGCTAGATTGCGGTAAGCAAGGAGAGCGAGCGGGATTAAGAGCATCACTTGTTGGATACCCGACTCTAATGCGGGAAGACACGGCAACGGCTGTGATGATTGGTCTTCCTTTCTTGATACAAACATTAAATTCTAAACAGCATTTTAAACAGTAGCCTATAATAGGAAATGCTCAAAGGTAAATCAACGTCATTAAACACCGACTGTAACTTTTTATGGGGAGAGAAGCAACGGTAGTGGACCGTACTAAACACCCTATCCATTGTATGGGTCTGTAAAAAACTAATCTAATCAAATCAAGTGCGCCCCCTGGGGTCGCACTTCTCAGTGTAACACCCACTCGCTCTCCTTGCCTGAACGCTATCTAGCATCTAGGATCGATTGCTCTTCCTTGGATCCCCGAATGTTAGCACTGAATTTCATACATTGAATTTTGCAGCATGTTGAATCTGGGGACGTTGAAAATATTTTCTTTTTTTAACGTTGATTATTTGATTTTGATTTTTTTACATTAAAAGATAAAGGTGAAAATGATTTGCTGAACATTTAAAGAGTTAAATTCAGAGGCAAAAATCCAGACACGTTATTTCAATGAAAATTCATAAATATTCAGTGCTTAAAATTCAATGGCTTTTTATTTTCAAAATCCAATGACACAGATTTACTCCCATACTGATTGATCAAGCAAATGTCCTCAGCAGTTGGGGCTGAAATCTGTGTGTCTTTGGCCTGGAGCCTTTTCTGAACGTGTTCCCCAGAACCCCAAATAGCTACAGCAGCAGCAGTAGCTCTCTGGCTACTGCTTTAGCCAGAGAGTGAAGCTACTCCGGTTCAAATTTCAAAAAACTGCAACAAAAACGAGCAAGCATTGATAGAGTTGTAAATAATGACTTAATACTGAATTCAGCATTTATAAAGCATTGTTCCTAGATAGATAGGGGAGAGTGGGGTAATTTGTGCCAAGGGGCAAGTAGTGCCACCCCTGTTTTCTAGAAAAACATATTTTTGAAGGGGCATCCATTTCACTCATCCTGCAAAGATGGGTTGGGAGTTAAGCCCATTTAAGTTAAAAAAACATTTTTTTGCCCTCAAAAGTAATATTTATATGATTAAGGTTTTTTGATTGCTGTGTTTGAACAATTATTGACAACTTTGAAAACAGTTCACACATGTTTTAGTGCTTTAGTAAGCTACAGCATGAGTCCATACAGTTAGCATGATGCTTGCTCAAATCAGCTGGGGGATGCATTTTTTTCAAAATGGTGGGTCTGGGGTAATTTGTGCCAAAGGGCCTGGGTTAAGTTGTGCCAGTGGCACAAATTAACCCTACTTATGATTTTTTCTACTATATATTATTTTATTGTATTTTATTGTTATTGTACATTGTATTCTTACATTTGATCACTAAAACGATGTGATATTCTTAGACCATCATGCCACGCAAATACAAATGGAAGACAGACAGGGTTCCAACTCCTCTTGGGGAGTTGGAAAGAGCAGTGAAAGAGGTGCAAGAGGGGAAGACCATACGTCAGGTTGGAAAGGAGATGAAGATCTGCAGGATGACCATAACAAGATTTGTGATGAATCTGCTCACTTGGGTTATGTGTCTCCAGAAGTCATTCTTCCCTTGCCAAAAGCCACAGAAAGAAAGAACAGAATTGTAAAAAATAAAGTGAAAACTAGAATCATGACCGACACAGCTGAGAAGATGTAGTTGGAGAAGGCTCACAAAGAAAAATAATTTAAAAAGGCTGAACAGGAAAAGAAAAGGAATGAAAGAGAGAAGAAAATAACCAAGAAGATAACAACGTGTACAGTAACTCAGAAGAAAACTCCACCACCAATGACGAGGCAGAAGATGGCCTGGAGAAGACGCACAGCAGAGAAAAGAAACAGGCTGAAAAGAAGAAAAGGAGTGGAAATGAGAAGGGGGGCCTGAATGGGTCAAAACCAACCAAACCCAAAAAGAAAGTGCTCTCCAGTTGCTCAGAAGAAGGTGACTTTCCGATTACACTTAGTGATGCCACTGATTATGAGAGTTCAGATGTCCAGATTGATGAAGATGATGGTGACAAGGATCTATCTGCTGGTGACTTTGTCATTGTGAAGTTTGCAGGTAAAAAATCCAAACCCTATAACTATGTTGGATTGGTCGTGAATGTTGAAGGTGACGAGATCAGTGCAAAGTTTCTGAAGCAAATTTGTAAGAGGTCTGTTGATGGAAAGCACATCTTCACTAGAGAGAATGATGAAGGAGTCATCCCGAAAACTTGGTGGTACAGCCAAAAATAAGCAGAAGTTCAAGTGTTAGACTAAATTAGGTGTTCATGTGACGTATAGGCCTTGTTATAGAAAAGTGGCCTTTAATGTTTAAATAACTTTAAATAAAAGTTAAACAAGTAATTTGTATTGAATTTGTCTTGCTTTTATATAGAATTATCATTTGTGATATTAAAATGATCTGTTTTACTTGAATTATCAATGGCACAATTTACCCCAGTGTATTCTCTCTAATGGCACAACTTACCTAGCCTGGCACCGCCCAACTACCTACTTCCACTCAATTTTCATTTCACTTTAGTACTAGGTCTGGGTATGCTTAATATGAATGGTTTCCATGGAAACCAGATTTCTGGCGGCCCAATCAGCGAACAGAGGGAGTGGCTGAGAACGATGACGTCTAGGTTGCGCGCCAGTTTCAGTTGTAGTCAGAGAAAGACAATGGAGAAGGATACGAGAGAAGCTATTCAGTCTGTTGTGGGATCGCTGCCGAAAATCTATCAATTAAAGCCGGAGCAAGAACAAGCTTTGCTGAGTATTGTTGGTGGCCATGATGTTGTGGCGCTTCTCCCCACCGGGTTCGGGAAAAGTTTGATTTTCCAGCTGGCTCCGTTAGTGGTGAATGAGCCGGTCCCGTCGCATGACATACGTAAAGACCAAACGCTATGCGATTGGTTATGACAGATCCAGAGTGGCACTGGTCAGATCCAATCATTTTAAAACTTCTACAGACATCCGCCTCCAAGTGAGTGAACGTTTGTCAATTGAGCAGTTCCAGACCTTCTGTACAAATGAAATGAAGTACGATGGTCTGGTAGGACCAGGCTACAACTTACCCCGTACCCTGGGCAAGTTGTGCCACAAAACCACAAGATCCAAAGTAATTGTTCCAAGGGATGCACAACATCCTAAACTATATGTAGATATCTTAGTTGGAGGCATTACTGTTATCCCCTTGCTTTAAGGGCACTTTAAGTAAAAATTGGCACTACTTACACCACTCTCCCTACTCCCTCGTTAACCATTCTTGAATCAGTTATAAATTATTGCTATGAGAAAATATGTAATAAGTTCATTTGTTTTTTCACTGTATTTATTATGCTTTACACTTAATAATTCTGCAATTATCAATAGTTCAGTGAGTTATAAACCATTAGTTAGGTATTTTGTGCGAGTTCAACGAAATGAGGACTATATAACCTACTGATTACCTCATATTATTTCGTACTCTTGAAATGGTAGCATTTCAAGCTTATAAATGTAAAATATAAATACTAAGTAAGGCAAAGATAGCCCTAACTTTAGATGAGCTCACATAAATATCTTTACAAATTATTTGCAACAATATTTGTTTGTTTATAGAGCATTATTCATATATTGTAATATAAAAAAGATAACGGTAACACTTTATAATAAGGTGCCATAATAAATAGCAAACTAGTCATCACCTAACCCTTTGTTAATATTTGTTAATTGTTACTAAAATATCTATTTGGCACAAGTTAATCGTTTTTTCATTATTAATTAAATATAAGTTGTTTGCAAACCCCTAACCCAACGCTAACAGACAACCCTAACCCTAACACACGGCCCTAACCCTAAGGCATGGCCCTAACCCTAACACACTCTGACACTCTGTGGTCAGTGAAAACAAAACTATTAACTTTTGCCAAATAGATATTTTTGTAACAATTAACAAATATTAAAAAAGGGTTAGGTAATGACTAGTTTGCTATTTATTATTGCACCTTATTATGAAGTGTTAACAAAGTAACTTCATTAAGGCATTATAATGTATCTAATGAACCATTTTTTAATCATCTTTTTAATCATATATGGCTGATTATGAATTGCTCATAATGAGTTTTCATGCATAAACAATGATTTTTTAAATAAGAAAATTCACTATGTACTACTGCTTTATCAAAACTTCAAAGTTGCAGTTATTCTAAAGGACTTAACCTGTCCTGGTGATCAAAGCATCATTTGCGTCTCCATGGCTTCACTGAAACATCTGTTACCAATATAATTCATGAATAATCGTACTACTATAATAGCAGTAGTAGTGTCGCACCAGTTATCAAGTTGGTCAGTGCGCATGTGCCAAGCAGCCAGCAGCTCCCACACACACAGCATGCGCAAACGCATACATACACCGCAAGCACGCATACACACAACGCACACACACGCACACAAACATACACAGAAATGCACACACACGCGCACACACACAAACACACACACGCACACACCCCACGTCAAGACAAAGGCGGCGATACATACACGGAAGCGCACACACACAAACACACACGCACACACACGCAAGTCAAGACAAAGGCAGCAACACAATCGCCCAGGTAAGACGTTATGTTTTTAAACATAACGGCTCCGCCATCTACACATACGCAGGTAACAACACACATGCATGCGCACACACCACAGTGACAGACGTAGGTAACAACACACATGCATGCGCACACACCGCAGTGACAGACGTCCAGGTAAGACGTTATGTTTTTAAACATAACGTTTCCGCCATCGACACACGCGCAGGTAAGAATACACACGCATATACCGCAGCGACACTCGCCCAGGTAAGACGTTATGTTTTTAAACATTATGGCTCCACCATCGACGCACGCAGATAAGAACACACGCAGCCGTACACACTGCAGGGACACTCGCCCAGGTAAGACGTTATGTTTTTAAACATTATGGCTCCACCATCGACGCACGCAGATAAGAACACACGCAGCCGTACACACTGCAGCGACACTCGCCCAGGTAAGACATTAAGAAAATGATAGATTTGGAGTGTTCCTGCCCCAAAGTGTGTTCGCACATTGAGGGAAGGGTGCCAGAGGTGTCAGGGTGTTTGTTGAAGATCACAAGGACGGCCTGACAGACAACATTGTGTATTCAGAACTAGTGGCGGCTGGTGAATTTTATTATAGGGGGGGCAGAAAGTTTGTAAACCAAACGCATGTAGAGGGGTCTGGGGCACTCCTCCCCCCGAAGATTTTTTTGTGTTTTTCATATACAAACGAAGCATTCTGGTGCATTCTGATAAAATAATAAAGACAAAATAGAACATTTCCTTACAAAGACGAATGGAGCCGGGGAACTAAGTTTTTACTTAATTTATTTGCCTTGTAGAATTCAGCAAGATTAAAAGTGCAAATGCATCAATAATAATTGGGAATTACCGGTATACACAAGTTAACATTCTCTCTCTGTCTCTATCTGTATGTGTGTTTGTGAGAGTGAGAGAATGTGATTGTAAAAGGGGTGAGTGTGTTAAGGACAATCTATTGTGTTGGTAACTTCACTCATAAATCTATCTACAGTTAAGTATGCATTTAGACAAATATGATAAAATATCAATATAATATGTGCAACCTTTTATGTGTGGTTGTTCAAGACACACTGAAGGCATGATGCCACCATAGGTTTGCAGAGAACTATATACAATATACACACTGAAGGCATGATGCCACCATAGGTTTGCAGAGAACTATATACAATATACACACTGAAGACATGATGTCACCATAGGTTCGCAGAGAACTATATACAATATACACACTGAAGGCATGATGCCACCATAGGTTCGCAGAGAACTATATACAATATGCACACTGAAGGCATGATGCCACCATAGGTTTGCAGAGAACTATATACAATATATTTAATTTACAATTTTTCTGAATTGGATCGTCGACTAACAGGAAGTTCTTTGAGAGACGAAACGGAATTGCGCACATTTGCAGCCATGTTGAAATCAGCAAGCGACTTGATCGAAGATATCCCTTTGCGCTCTTTGCTCAGTTACGTATGACGCAAGCACGTTAGGGCGAGTCCCAAATCCCCATTGAGAATGCATTGAAGGCTCAATTTCCGAAAAAAAAAAGTTTTAACATTAGAGTCAACAGAGAAGGCTTGGGCGATTTTCCACGTCGATGAATTCGCCCATAGAAGCGGGACCATTTGAAACGCGACTTGCATCTGACGATTCTGATTGGACAATGACAGATAATAGGTGAATGGAGCAGTCTACACCATTGAGAAGAGCCGTGTAATAATCCATAATAATGTAAGGTTTAGAAGTTAAATATTTGAAAGTTGTAGAATAAATTAATATAATTTATATTGGAGTTAATTTGCTAGAAATGTACTTAACATTTTTAGTCAGTTAATCATTTACATATTTATGTTACACAATTATTACATATTTACATGTTTACATATTTAACACAGTCAGGATATCTGTTGAATCTGCCTCTCTGATTCCCTCACGTTTACCTCAGTCTAAATTCTAGCTTCTGATTGGTTAGTTCAGTCACGTGATGGGTCCGAACAAGAAGTGTTTGAAAATAGATTAACGGCGATATTTTTTTTATCGCACGATAAAAGTTTCGCGTTAGCGCAGCCGTTAACGCCGATAACGGCCCACCACTAATATATATATATATATATATATATATATATATACATCATATTAAAAAAACATATACATTGTGAGTGTGGTCACACGCCAATAGTTTCTGACCCACTGAAATACAGTGCACTGCAATAAAGCCATTTACAGCCATAAAAGTACTTTAGAAATGTACAACTATTGTTGTAAATTCTGTGTATGTTACATCTCTATTACTATTTCCAGACAGGCATCTCGGACAGTCTATGTCGCACATCAAAGAAGTAGCTAGTTCAAGCCAGTGGTCTATAAAGGCCCTAAAACTCCCAACCAACATCAGAGAAGTAGCTAGCTCCAGCCAGTGGTCTACAAAGGCCCTGACACACCCAACCAACAACAGAGAAGTAGACTTGACGAAGGCTGAGTGTTGTGTTGCCTTGCGCCGCCTGTGTCTTGGCAGAAAAGTTGCAATTGAGAACACCAAAAAGACTACGGCCAACGGCCAAAGTTTTGTGAGCCCCAAACACCACTAAGAATTAGGATGTCTTGGTGTACCTGCCAACCGAACATTGAGACGTCCAGGAAGCGTCAATGCATCATCAGTCCTCAACGTCGTCAGAGGGTGGATTTTTGGGGCAGTTTGGAATGTTGTAAAAATCGGTCTCGACCATCATGATATTGTCGACCCACAATTGGCGTGTTGTACACAGAAAAGCCATGCTAATTGTGTGAATTACCATTAAAACCCAGCCTCAGTTTCTAATTGTCAGGAAAACCTAAACTGAACCCATTCACACAGCGATCATGGAGGTCGACAGGATGTCAGTTTCTGAGGTTGCTGGGCAAAGTCTTCATTACGAAGAAATTTTACCAGAATACTAAATCTGCCAATTAGGTGGAAACTTACTCGGTAATATACATAATCATTACAAGTTCTAATGAGAAAGAGATATATCAGAGTGTAATGCAATGTTAACCAACTAAGTTAACCAGTGCAACAAGTATGACATTGATCAAAGATTTTAAAAGGCTGAGTCCTGATTGTCAGATAAGTCCAAGATTATTAAAAGCAAGACAAGAACACCAACAACATACAATTTGAAACTAACACCCTTGGGGACACCAACCACCCTGGCTGGGGTGGTTGGTGGACTCGCTACTTCAGGGGGACCATTTGTTCACTGCCCCTGAAAAGAAGTACAACAACGCCTCAGAAACATGAATGATTCTTCAAAGTTGTTCTCACGTCAGGATTTTACTTGTTTCTCTAAATTGGGGACTTATTTCAGTAACAGTGAAAAAATGACGGCAGGGTAGGTACCTTTTCCGCAGTCGTCTGGTGTCACGACAATTGGGCACCGACGGCGCAGTTTGTGTGGACGTGTGGAGCTCTGTCTGGGCGGTCTGTGTGTGCATCTCTGTCTTGGCGCGGTGTGTTTTGAGCTCTGTCTGGGCGCGTGTGTGTGGAGCTCTGTTTGGGTGCGGTCCGAGGAGCAATTTATTTGATGTCTGTGTCCGAGTGAGGGTTGGGCTTCACAGACACCTATAGCATAACGCTAGGGTGTGTGGCGGATTTCATATATAACATCGCTGTAGCAGGTTAATGAGCGCGGGGAGACCAGTTTCCTTCGTCCCTTTGTTGGGATCTCGTTTATTTTGTAAAGCAAACATAAGACATGCTCCAAACTAAATCATAACACTCGATCCATGCGCTTCCTGGTTCCGTTGATGTTGAGCACAGTCTCTGGATCTCTCTCTCTCAGGTAACATCTCTCTCCTACTGCAACACAAAGCAGGCACATAAATATACACATTCCCTGATTGGACCTGATCGCGGGCACCTGCTCGCAACCAGGTCCAACCCCCCCAGCCGATCCGGTGTGTTCCCAACCGTCTCCTACCTCCTCCTGCAGGCCAGATGTCGCACGTCCCCCCCCACATACCCCCACCGCCTGACACAGGCCGGGGCATATCCGGCCGCCAACTTACTCCCCCCCCCCCGGAACGGGAGAGGAAGTCCGCCACGGCCATCTGCGCCCCGGGCCTGTGCACGACCCGAAAGTTGAAGGGCTGCAACGCGAGATACCACCGGGTGATCCTCGCGTTGACGTCCTTCATGCGGTGGAGCCACTGGAGGGGGCGTGGTCGGAGTAGAGGGTGAACACGCGCCCCCGCAGGTAGTAGCGAAGGGCGCCGACTGCCCATCGGATGGCGAAACACTCCTTTTCGACTGTGCTGTACCGACCCTCCAGGTCCGATAGTTTTCTACTCAGGTACAGCACCGGGCGGTCGACCCCTTCCACCTGCTGGGTCAGGGCCGCGCCCAACCCCCTATCCGACGCGTCCGTCTGCAGGGAAAAAGGGAGATCAAAGTCAGGAGCACACAGGACCGACTTTCCACAGAGGGCTGTTTTAATAGCCTCAAACGACACCTGACATGGCTCCGACCAACTGGACTGTATCTGGGGCCCTCTTATGGGTGAGGTCGGTCAAGGGGCTGGCCAGGTCGGAGAAGTGTGGTTCAAACTGCCGGTGGTACCCTGCCAGCCCCAAGAACCGCCTCACCTCTTTCTTGGTCCTGGGCCGAGGGGAGGCGGCGACCGCTGCGGTCTTCGCGACCTGTGGCCGAACCTTCCCCCCCCCCAGGTGGTACCCCAGATACTGGATCTCCCTCCGCCCGATCACGCACTTCTTCGGGTTGGCCATGAGCCCCGCCCGTCTCAGCGACTGAAGAACGACCGACACCTGCCGCATATGCTGCTCCCACGTTCCACTATAGATGACGATGTCATCAATGTAGGCAGCAGCATACGCGGCGTGGGGCCGTAACACCCGGTCCATCAGCCGCTGAAACGTGGCCGGGGTCCCGAACAACCCGAATGGAAGCACCTTAAACTGGTACGAGCGGAGTGGAGAACGCTGTTTTTTCCCGGGCTGCTGGAGACAGCGGAATCTGCCAGTAGCCCTTTGAGCAGTCCAGGGTCGTGTAAGAGGTGGCCATGCCAAGCCGGTCCACGAGTTCGTCAATTCGAGGCATTGGGTAGGCGTCAAACTTCGACACCGCATTCACTCTACGGTAGTCTACACAGAACCGGACAGACCCGTCCGGCTTCCCCACAAGCACGACGGGACTGCACCAGTCACTGTGAGACTCCTCGACCACGCCCAACTCCAACATGGTTGCCAATTCACGCCGCACCACATCTTGTTTGTGGACGGGTAGCCTGTAGGGGCGTGTCTGCACCGTTAACCCGGGCTGCGTCTCGATGTTGTGAGTAATTAGCGGGGTGCGACCGGGCAGGGGCGAAAAGACGTCGGCGAACCGGAGTTGCGGACCGGCAACGTCCCACACCTGACTCCCTGAGAGGCCCTCGCCCTGACCAACAGGGGGGGTGGGGCCTGGGCTAGGGACGTCCGGTCCGAGCTCTTCCCTCTCCGGTAACGTCGACGCAAACGCGACAGGGGCCGCATCGTTCCACCTCTTTAGGAGGTTGATGTGGTAGACCTGCTTGTTTTCGCCCCTGTCCGACCGCGCTACCTCGTAATCCACGTCCCCAACCCGCCGTGTGACCACAAAGGGCCCTTGCCACTTTGCGAGTAATTTGGTGCTAGAGTTGGGAAATAGTACGAGGACCTTATCCCCCGGGGTGAGATCGCGTAATCTAGTCGTGCAGGCGTCTCTGACTCTCCTGGGCTCGGTAAAAGTGCTCACGTGACAATACCCCTAGTGAGTGAAGCTTTGCACGCAAGTCTGAGACGCTGGTGGATCATGGTCTGCATGCAGCCTGAGTCCAACAGCGCCTGGTGCGTACCCCGCTGTATCCTCACCGGGATACGGTACGCCTCACCGGGACCGTGGGGAGGAGACGGGGCACCGATGACGCGGACGACCTGACCCACCTCCATCATAGGGCATTCCCGCCGGAGGTGGCCAGGCCGCCCGCACCGCCTGCACCCCTCCCCTGCCGTCTGAGCGCCCGTCTGTGGAGTGGGGGGGGGAAGAAACTCATGTACCCGCTCTGGACCGGGCCCCCCCCCCCTCTCGCCCTTGGTGCCGGTGTTGGTCTGTCTCGCCGCGGGGGCGCCGCACCAGCCCGTGGGCCTGCTACCGGCGGTCGCTGGCTCGCCGTTGGTGGAGGCAGGTGGCTCTCTGCTAGGACGAACGCAGCGGAGAGACTCTCGGGCCGGTGATATCGGACCCAGGCGGATGTCCTCGCCGGCAGCCCCCCCACAAATCTCTCCATGGCGACCTGCTCCACCACCTCCTCCGCTGTATTCCGGTCTGGAAAAAGCCATCTCCTGGCCTGGTCCCTTAGCTGTTGGGCGAAGGCGAAGGGCCGGCCCCCTCGCCGAAGGCCAGCGCCCGGAACAACCGCCGATGTTCCTCCGGGTACAGGCCCAGCCGATCCCGGATGGCTCGGGTGATGGCGTCATAGTCCCGGTGAGCCCCGACCGGCAGACTGTGGGCGGCTAGCTGCGCCTTGCCCGTCAGGAGCGGTAGGAGACGGTGCGCCCACTCCTGGCGAGGCCACCCCGAGACCTCGGCCACCCCCTGGAAGGTCCCCAGAAAGGCCTCTGCGTCGTCCGTCTCCCCCATTTTCGGGATGTGAATGTTGGGAGTAGCCCCCCGGGGTCCCTCGCCGCGTCCGCTGGAGATGAGGAGCTCCCGGAGCATGGCCCGATCGACGGCCAAGGATTGGGCCATTTCCGTAAGCACCTCGTTCTGCGCGTGGTGTAACTGGCTTTGACGCTCCGCCATCTGGGCCAAGCGCCCGAGCACGTTTCCCAATGGGGACTGGTCCATTTTCAATGCGCTCGCCCCACGTTGGGCTCCACTGTAGCAGGGTAATGAGCGCGGGGAGACCAGTTTCCTTCGTCCCTTTGTTGGGAACTCGTTTATTTTGTAAAGCAAACATAAGACATCCTCCAAACTAAATCATAACACTCGATCCATGCGCTTCCTGATTCCGTTGATGTTGAGCACAGTCTCTGGATCTCTCTCTCACAGGTAACACCTCTCTCAGGTAACATCTCTCTCCTACTGCAACACAAAGCAGGCACATAAATACACATTCCCTGATTGGACCTGATCGCGGGCACCTGCTCGCAACCAGGTCCAACCCCCCCAGCCGATCCGGTGTGTTCCCAACCGTCCCCTACCTCCCCCTGCAGGCCAGACGTTGCACGTCCCCCCCCACAATCGCCTATTATAATGCATAGTTTGACCCTTAGTTTCTGTGGCCCAATAAAACCTACATAATTAACTCAGCAGCATGCAGCACTTCGATTGCGAAATCAGTTTTCGTCAGTGATTGTGAGTTGTCTGATAAGTCATTGAGTCATTAAATCTAGTCTGAGTGCGGCCCAACATCCACTGCTGAACAGGTTTGGGATAGAAATTGGAAGGTTTCATCTCTTACATTCATAGAGGATTTCAAAACCCTCTGCTCTGTCTGAAGACTTGGAACTGGGACTAGGTGTGAGGACAGTAGTCCAGTGTCAGGCATCCTCTGCGGCCTGGGACAGAGGACTGCAGGTGTACATCAAGTTAATTGCATGTTCAGAAGTTTGGGGGTTTTATTGCAAGGATAAATATCTCCTGGCAGGTTTGGTCGGGGCGTTTTCTGGGTTTTGTTCATAGATATCGCTATCACAAATCTACGGGCGTTTGGGAGACAACTTTTTTTCATTTTCTTCTCCCCTTCCTTTGTTTGCTCTCCTCTCTCCGGGAGACATATGGCTAATATTATGGTCTAGACGCAGTACTCTGCAGCCAGCCAGGACTGCCCAGATCAAACGCGCTCAGTAAAATTCTGCCTGTGACTCAAAAACCCATATTAATGTTCTGAAGGTTGGTGTGTGTGTGTGTGTGTGTGTGTGTGTCTGTGTGTGCGTGAGTGCATGCGTCTGTGTATGTGCATGCGTGTGCGTGTCTGTGAGTGTGTATGTGTGTGTGTATTTGTGTGTGTGTGCGTGTGGGTGTGAATGACTGCTAAAGTAGTTTGTGTATGTGCGTGGGAGGACTCTGAGCATATGAGAAACGTGATCAGTGTTGGTCTGTCTGGTCAGTCCATCAGTCACGCTCACGTCTGGCGGCCCCAGCCCTGTGTGTAGGTTAAGGGAGGATGGCTGGGCCCCTGTGATGGACTACAGATAGAGCTCAGCTTACCGTTCCCGGGCATGTGTGACAGAAGGAGAGAGCGAGAGGAGTCGCGGCGTGCATGTGGAGAGCTGCTCTGTGATGATCACCGTCTGGACGTTGAATTGGTCTCTATGTGTTGCTTGTGCACAATCTCTTTTGTGCAACGTGGAGGCTAGGGGAAATGCGTAGGTTCCACGCCATGTGTTGTTACGCTTAGGTGGGGTGTGAATATTTATGACCGTTTTAATGCATATCTGTGAAATGTGTGTGTGTTGTGTGTTTTTGTATTTGTGTGCATAGGTCTGCACACAACTGTCTCTCGTTAAGTCGCAAGAGGAAATCCTGGCACATCTTGAAAATACATCTACAGAAATGCTACATACATATACATACAGACCGCACACACACACGCACACACATATGCCCACACCATGTCTTGTTGGCCCCCGGGATAAAGTACAGCCCTTTTGTTGCAGCATAATGTGAGAGTGAACGTCAATGACACATGTGTGTGGTGTGTCTGTTTTCATTTCAACGTGTTCATAGATCCTAAGGACACACTGTGTGCTTGTGTGCATATGAAAATGTGTGTTTGTGTATGATTGTGTATGGAGCGTGTTTTTGCGCGTAAGTGGTTGTGCGTGTGTCTTAATGTTTATGTGTATGTTTGAGTGGGTGTCTGTGTGTGTGTAGGTGTTTGTGTCTGTGTGTGTGTGTGCGTGTGTGTGTGTGTGTGTGTGTGTGCATGTGTGGGTGTGTGTGTTCGTGTGGGTGTTTGCGAGCGCGCGTGTGTGTTTGTGTGTGCGTATGTGTGTGTGCGCGTGCATGCATTTGTGTGTGTGTGTGTGTATGTGTGTGTCTGTGTGTGTGTGTGTGTGTGTGTGTGTATGTGTGTGTGTGTGTGTGTGTGTGTGTGTGTGTGTGTGTGTGTGTGTGTGTGTGTGTGTGTGTGTGTGTGTGTGTGTGTGTGTGTGTGTGAGTGAGTGAGTGAGTGAGTGAGAGCAGTAGCAGCAGAAGGTTCTGGTGCATGTCAGATCTGTGATGAGGGTCTGCAGTGGAAGCCAGAGCCGGGGGCCCCAGGATGTAGAGGAGGTGCTTGCATGGGGGTGATGGTGGGGCTTGGGAGGGGGCGGTGGAGGGTGAAGTGTCCCAGGCATCCTTCCAGGTTATGAGCAGACCGGCTGGGGAGGACCCCACCGTCGTCTTCCCAGTTCCTCCACCAACTACCCTTTGCACTCCCTGAGGCTGGCAGCGTGTGTCTAGGGTGCAGAGAGAGAGAGAGAGAAAGAGAGAGAGAGAGAGAGAGAGAGAGAGAGAGAGAGAGAGAGAGAGAGAGAGAGAGAGAGAGAGAGAGAGAGAGAAGGTGTATCTGAGAAAGAATGCAATGGGGCAAATGAGGGGATGGGAAAAGAAGCTAAAGAAGTAATGGAGCAGAAGAGATGGAGATCAGAACAGGAAATAGGATAAGATGGGGGAGCGGCAGGGAAGGGAGGGGGTTAGGGAATGCAGCAGAGGCCAATGATAAGGTAAGACTGAGGCATGAGACTGAGCGAAAACATTTTGAAGTTAGATCAGCGACTCAATAGTTCTGAAGTTGAGCTAGACAGATTAAGAGTAACAGAAACGAAAGGCTATTTTTCTGTAACAGAAAATGGAGGAACAAGAGGCTAAATGTTTCCAAAGACACGGAGAGAATGAGACCCACAGTGGTATGAAGGTGGGCAGTGTCCACCAGAGCATTGAGCATTATCCCGATCCCTTCTCCTGCTCCAGCTCAAGAAAGGTCACAGGTCAGCAGGTATCCTTGGTCTCTAAGAACACCCAACCTGAGAACTTCCCCTTTGACACATAGAAAACAGTTTCTGTCTGTTTCTGTCCGTCCCCCCCAGACCACCCTGTCCCTGTCCTCCCCAGAACATTCTGTCCCCCACAGACCACCCTGCCCTCCCAGACTACACTGACCCTGTCCTCCCCAAACCACCCTCCCCCCACATGACCACCCTGTCCCCCAGGACCACCCTTTCCCTGTCCCCACCAGACCACGCCTGTCCCTGTCCCCAGCAGACCACCCCTGTCCCAGTCCCCACCAGACCACCCTGTCCCACCCAGAAATCGCCTGTCTCTGTCCCCAACAGACCACCCTGTCCCCACCAGACCACCCTGTCCCTGTCCCCACCAGACCACGCCTGTTCCTGTCCCTGTCCCCACCAGACATCACCTGTCCCTGTCCCCAACAGACCATCCTGTCATCCCCCAGACCACCCTGTCCTAACCAGACCACCCTGTCCCTGTGATTCATTAATCTCCCTCTTAATGGACGCACAATAAATACAATGCATCTGTCTTTTAAAGGTCCCATGACATGCTATTTTATGTATTCTTTAATGTAGGTATTAGTGGGCAACTAACATTCAAAGACGTTCCCGAAATTCAGCCGTGGTGCAGAGTTACAGCCACTCCGAGCCAGTCGCACATTGAGCTTCCCCCAAATGCAAATGAGGAGGAGCGAGGCGGGTCAAGGAGGAGGGTGGGGTCATGGCCCTGAGCAGCTTGCAGCCACGGTACCATGCGCTCTGTTTACAGTGGATGTATTGCAATGGCGAGGTGCACACAGCCTTTAGCCGTGTTCTGTAAATATTCTAGAACACACGGGAGTCCTGGAGCTCTATACCTAAATATTATCATATAGCCTACATAGATATCTATATCATATAATATATATTAACACGGCCAAAAGCTGTGTGAGCCGACATTATGAATCTCAAACGATCGCGTTGGGTTCTCCGACGTTCCTGGTTCTTCCACGTCCACATCAATATGAAGTAGACTGAACCGCGACAAGGAGAAGAAAGGGATTGTTGCTGGGCAGCGCTTAGGCACCTCCGCCGCCTACATAAATAAAGACATTCCAAATCAGCGCGGTTGAGCCTCCGTCTTTTCAAAGGCAAGCAGAACAGCTAGTGCTCGTTTTACACCAAACGTAAGTTTTAGCCACTGGGGGACCATAGGCAGGCTAGGGAAACTCATACTTATGTTAGAAAACCTCACAAAGTGAGATTTTCACGTCATGGGACCTTTAACCAATCAGCTTCCTCCACGATAACCTATGCATATACCGACCCACATATTCCCCATGCGAAGGTATTTGCATGTCTGGCTAGCTATAGCAGAAACTGGTGGGACAAAGACCCTGGACAGCCTGTGTGAAGAGATAGAGCGTCTGTATCCCACCGACTTTGTTTTCCTTACGATCCATCACTGAGGCCACGTTTACACGAGGACGCTCGCTTCCGATAAAAAATATTTTATCGGAAGTGCCTTTCGTTTAGACGGTGACGGCGTTTTTGGGGCATGAAAACGCATAAATCTGAAACCACCCTCCAGAGTGGAAAAGTTGAATACGCTCCACCGTAGCGTTTCCTTCTAAACTGCCAAGACGCAAAACACTGCTCAGATCTGCTCACGTCGCGTACGTGTTTACGTCACATACATGTGCCAGTACAAGGAAATAAACGAACATGTCAGATTATTTCCATGCGTCGGACCTTCAAGCTGCTCTGGCAGCTCTAACAAGCGTAGAGGAGTATTTCCACGAAATGTACAGGATATGTACAGATAGGATTACTGAACAGAGAAGGATCCTTTGGTTTTTGCGGCACGGATAAGAGAAGAAGGAAGATTCTACGCATGCGCTCAGACATGGCGGTGTTGTGTGATAGTGTATCACAGCACCACCTAGCCGCCTGGCATGCATACCCAATTGAATTCCACAAATTTTTGTGTCACCGTATGCACGCAGATTTCCTCCCGAAAACGCTTGTCTAAACGCGGAATAAAAAGTGAAGACGCAACGCCACTTTTGCGTCTTCTTTTCAGACCGTCATCGTGTAAACGTAGCCTGAGTGTACAGGCAGACAAACCAATGTCTAAGTGTTACTCTTATGCACGCAGACTTAAGGGCTAGGATTGACCTATTTTTTCCACAGCCTGGTTTTGCATTCATAGATCAAGATTCCAGATCCGTGCTGCCGTCATCAATGTACATCACGTTTCAGTATGTTTTTTTTATCACATGGCCTGCTCGGAGCTACTTTGCTCTGCTCCACTTCTTCAACTAAACACAATGTGTGAGAAAAAACATAACTAAGCACTTGATTGAGCATCTCTTGACACAATGGGACCGTCGATGTGAGATTCTCAGAAGTCTAAACAACAGCCCCTCCCAAATTCTTTCTCTGGGCAGGGCGGAGAGCCTCTTCAGAACCCATTACACAACATCTTCATATCGCATGAGGAATTCTAATAGATGGGGATAGTTGTGACGTCAGTGCCTCGTTAATTGAGCACAAAGTGAATTAATGAGATCTTTCTCTCTCATCCTGTTGTAGAAAACATAGCCGAACTTGCTAACGTCTTATTCCTCCTTTCCTCTCCAAAGTGTGCTGTTGAGGAGCAAAAGACGTCAGAAGCAAAAGCCTGTCTTCCCCTCCCTTAGCCCTGTAATGTTTTCTCCTCTTCCTAACTGTAATGTTGTCTCCTCTTCCCTAGAGTCCTGCAATGTTGTCTCCTCTCCCATAGAGCCCTGTAATGTTGTATCCTCTTCCCTAAAGTCCTGTAATGTTGTCTCACCTTCCCCTTAGCCCTGTAATGTTGTCTCATCTTCCCCTGAGCCCTGTAATGTAGTCTCCAATTTCATACTGTAATGTTTTCTCCTCTTCCCTTAGCCCTGTATTGTTGCCTAATCTTCCCTGGAGCCCTACAATGTTGTCTCCCCTTCCCCTTAGCCCTGTAATGTTGTCTCGTCTTCCCCTGAGCCCTGTAATGTTGTCTCCTCTCCCCCAGAGCCCTGTAATGTTGATGCGTCTTCTCTTGAGTCCTGTAATGTTGTCTCCTCTTCCCTCCTGTAATGTTGTCTCACCTTCCCTGCTCCCTGGTAGTCAATAGCCTATGCGTTGCCGAGGCATTCGGTCTCCGTGGTGACTCTAGTCGTCTGTTGCCGTGGTGTCCCATGGAAGAAAATGGAAATGCTCCCTGTGTTACTCAACGCACAAACACACCACACACACCACACACCAACTCAAACACACACACATACACACACGCACACACACACACACACACACACACATGGCGACACAAATACGTGCAACACACCCCTACTAGCCGAAGGGAATAAGATATTTTCAAGAAGGTCTGGGTGGATGTGGAGAGGAAGAGAGATGGAGATGAGGAAGAGGAAGGTGGGCAAGGAGGCCATAAACAGCATGAGAGCAGCTAGAATGGTTACCTGCAGGACAAAGTCATCCATCAATCATCTCCATGAACTGTTGGTAAATTATGGGAGTGACAATACAGAAACATTTTTTAAAGGGCTGCCCTGTGCAGAGAGGGGATTATGGGTGAATAATTAATTGAAATGTACATGTTATCCAATCAGACAACTGGACTGCATTCATTCCAGCAAATGTCGATCTGACCTGCCTTGTGTGTCAGATCTGTTTGGGGGGAGCTCATTTATTGTGGAGCAATATTGTGTTAGAAGTGTAACTCTGCTCAGACTGTACAGATATTCGGCTTATTTCATGCATACAATTAAAAGATAACTTACTCCAATGTTTAATTGACTGCATGAAGGTGAATAAATCGTGATAGACACTCAAACAGTCAAATGTAGGGATGCCCCGATTTGATCCACGGCATCGGAATTGGTCCGATATTGGCCTATTACGCTGGATCGGATATCGGAGGGGAGGAAGAAATATGATCCGATCCACGCAGCGCTTCACGTGATAACAACAGTTAGTCGTCAATTAAGCGCATGCGCATGAGAGCTACTGCATGAGAGCTACATGTTGAAAAACATCTCAGCAGTGTGGCTGTATTTCAACCTTAAAGGTTGTTCTCCTCGGCTGTTGCTGAGGAGAACAACCGACACGTCACACGCTACAACCAAAAGCTAGCCATTTCGGACGTTGCAGACATCCAAACCATTACAATTATTAATCAATTGGAAATAAAATTATTATAAAAAATGTTCCAGCCATGTAAACGTAGCCCTATGTTCCCACATTTCTAAGAGTTTTATTTTTATAAACTTATTTTTTCATTACTTTTTTTTTACAGCCCTTAGAAATGTGGGAACATAGGGCCTAATTTTCTAAATATTCTTAAAAATGTGTGAGCATGGGGTGTGGAAACTTCTTAAACTTCTTAATTTCTTATTCAAATTCAGTGAAATTTCGCTCTCCCAAAGCCCCTGACCTAATCTTTCCTCATCCAGGCCTATTTGCATATGTGCGTCAAACAGCCCGTAGGCCTACATAGGCCTATTTGCCATGGAATTTGGCAGTAATGGTCGAAAAAGTAACAGAACGGGGAACAACAGACTCTTTTTTTGAAAAAGGGTCCTATGTTTCCCTCTCGAGGAACAAAGGACCCCTTTTTTGAAAAAGGGACCTGTGTTCCCTGGTCACATACATATCGGGGAACATAGGACCCTTTTTGAAAAAAGCTGGGAACATAGGACCCTTTTTAAAAAAAGGGTCCTATGTTCCCCAGTCTCATACAAAGAGGGGAACATAGACACGCTCCCCTGCAAGTGATGACATACGAATGCATTGCATACGCACAAGCACACCCACTTGATTCAACCATTTCAAACTATCAGCTGTTACAGCTCAGCTATTCTATATATTATCTCAAATGTATTTAAACTTTAACCATTTAAATATTTAACTCTTGACTTTATCTTTCCAACCATTAACAATCTTATTAAATGAGTGCATGTTTAAATTCTTTACTCCATTTAAACTTTTGAACTCTGTTAAAATCTTTTCACTTGATTTAAGCCCACTACGTCAACTTTTCTTGAGTGAGATGTTTTAAGGTGGCTTATTGGCAATCGTGAGCAAAGTGGTTCCATATATATATTTTTAATTATTATCTGTTCAAGAGTTAGATCAAAGAATCGGATAGATATCGGTATCGGCAGCTAGCCTAAGCTATGGCATCGTTATCGGAAGTGAAAAAGTGGTATCGGGACATCCCCAGTAAAATGTTATCCTTTGAGAGCATTAACCAAAAAGGCAAGCACTGAAGTTATTGTTGTGTTGGTGTGTTCGATGTGGCTCTGTGTGTCTGTGGCAAGAAAAAAGAGGAACAATCAATTGAGCGTGAGAGTGTAGTGGGGAGAAACAACACGTGCCCACACACACACACACACACACACACACACACACACACACACACACACACACACACACACACACACACACACACACACACACACACACACACTAACAAATACACAAACACACACACACACACCAGAAAGACGGAAAATGACACAGCCACAGAGCAAATTGGTCATAAAAGGATAGTGAAGGAAGGATAAAGAAGAGGATAGATAGTCTCCGTGTGTATGTGAGTGTGTCTTTGTGTGTGTGGGGCCTCACAGATGCCCTCTTTTAGACTTATTGACCATACACAAAATACAAGACCCACAGTCACAACAGACGGAGAGAGTGGGAGAGAAGAGATAGAAAGAAAAGAGGGACAGAGCATTACACACACGAACACACACACACCCACCCCCACCCCCACCCCCACACACACACACACTCACACACACACACACACACACACACACACACACACACACACACACACACACACACACACACACACACACACACTGCTACACTACTAAGAAGACAAAGCGCACAGTGCAGGGTCCGGCTCTTCACTTCCCTCAGAGTTATCTCTGTCAGTGCGGGGTCAGCCATTTATCCTGTCCCATTACTGTGGACACTGCTGTGAAATTGTCCAATAAATCAGTAGTTTTGCCCTGTCCCAAGCCTGCCTGCTTGTCTGTCTGCCTGCCCGCCTGCCTGCCTGTCTGTCTGCTTGCATGCCTGCCTGCCCTCATGCCTGCTCGGCTGCCTTGCTTGTGGGCTTGCAAACTACAGGCAATTGTTGTAGCTCTGCCGATCTCACCATGGCAGGGTTCAAATCAGGTGAGGGCTGGGTTTCAGATATGTGCTATGCTGACAGATTGCGCTCATGCAGAGCACTCGGCCGGTTAGGGATACGCACAAGCTGGGTGCATCTGCAAATGTATTCTTTGCATTATCAGGAGTCTTGTAGTAAAGAGTGTAATGTAAACACATATGTTAATATACACACATTTACTTGCGCATCAACACAAAAATACACAGATACCAATTCACGCTGTAACGCACAGACACACAGACACACACACACACAAACATACACACACACTCCATGTTAACCTCCCTTCTGCAAGGCGAGGCGCCTGCCCCTGACCGTCCCAGATGGAGCCTGCCGAGCGGGCCGGGCGTACATAGTGATCTGCTCTTCCCTCCATGGAGGGACTCCTGCGGCCAGATGGAGGTTATGACATCAAAGATGGGATGGGGGGGGTCGCAGTAACACCTTCACACATGTGCACATGTGTGAGTGTGTGTGTGTTTGTGTGTGTGTACACACACACATTTATGTACAGGTGTTGATCAAAGAATGAAGGCAAACATGAAGCCAGGTAAATAAGCAAAAGGAAAAGGTTTGAGCGAGCCGTGAAACATATGAGCCGAGGAGGAAAGGAACAATGAAAGGGACAGATATAGAAAGAGAAAAGGAAGGACAGCGGGAGAGAGAGAACAAGAGAGCGAGAAAGGGGGAGAGAGAGAGAGAGAGAGAGAGAGAGAGAGAGAGCGAGAGAGAGAAAGGGGGAGAGAGAGAGAGAGAGAGAGAGAGAGAGAGAGAGAGAGAGAGAGAGAGAGAGAGAGAGAGAGAGAGAACAAGAGAGAGAGGGACACATACACAGAGAACCAATGGAAAGTAACAGACAACAAATGGTAGGAAACAAAGTCTTTATCGATCGGCCCGGCGGCCGTTTAGTTATTCAGCCTTGTGGATGGTGTCTGTCTACTCTGGCCGAGGACTGTGTAGTGAAGCCCTATACAGCAGCTGGAGCTGCGTTATTGTATTCATATATATAGCCAGCAAGACTTCAGTTCTGAGATCTTTCTACATCCCCCCTGCACCAACTCGCACCAATTTACAGGTTGTCACACCTTCCCTTCATACCATTTTTATCTTTCTTTTTATTTTATTTCATTTTTTCCAGCTTTCCTATTCATGCACCACGCAACCCGGTATCACGCAATTGCGTGCTCCTGCGCACGAACGTTAATCTATTGAAGCGTGTTCCCGAGCACGATAGTCCGACTTTTTGCGTGTTACACAAAACGAAATGTAAACCAATGCATTCTGAATGGGAGTGTTCTAAGACAATTAACGTGCTCCACAAAACGGTACGAGAGAGAGAGAAAGAGAGAGCGGGAGGGACAGAGAGAGAGGGAGAGAGAGCGAGAGAGAGGCTTCAGAAAGGGTGTGCGCAGATAGTACAGTGCACCCTAGTTATGTTTATGCCAAAACCTATACATATAATTAGGCTGTGGAAATTGCAATAAGTTAAGAACACAACTTCGCACGTTGAGCACACAGCCGTGTGACTCGTTTATTTTGTAAAAAAGAAAACCGGAAAACAAAGCGTGCTGAAGGTAAACAAATCCAGCATGGTCTGTGACGTCATGAGACGCACGTAATCCTTAGGGACCGCGATCCCTGAACCACCAAGAACGTAAATGACATGCAGTAAACAACAACACAATTGAAAGAACAACACATAACGAAATACTGTAGGTGAATTATGTTACGGTCACTACAAGGCTATAATTATATTATTTAGCGTGTAGTGAGACAATCTATAGCCAAATTGTCGAAGATGCCCGAGAATCTTCGGGGATATCAGCATGGGTAATCGGCGAATCAGACCCATGAAGGGGGGGGGGGGGGACACGTTAGTTGAAGGGGGGGGGGGGGGAGGACACGTTTGTTGAGGGGGG